>NC_060130.1:338326176-338630160 GCF_021461395.2 Schistocerca americana
AGAGGTTTTCCACAGGTTGGGGTAGTAACCGGTGGACAGGACTACATTGTAGAGCCTGGCCAGGGTGGAGAGAAAAGAGACAGGAGCTTCACGAAGGTGACGGTAGGTGACACGATCGTGACCAGGAGCGGTGTTGCGTTTTGTTTCGTAGTTAGTTTTTTTTTTTTTTTTCCTTTATTGTAATTTTCAGCACCTCATACAAGGCGGGCTGGCAGCAGCTTAATACGCCGCTCTTCAGCATTATGGGGTACAATAATACGAGATAGGTGACACAGAAAATACAAACAATGGCGAGCAAAGAAAGTAGTTACAAAAAAACAAAAAACAAGAAGCCGTTCACGTTGGACGATAAAAACACTAACACTTGTTGACACGGCGCACAAAACACGGAGAACTGCGACGGCACATGTGAACAGTTGAGTTGTAACTGCACGAAACACAAAACGAAGCACACACACTAGACACTGATGGCGATGATCTCCGGCGCGCGAATGTTCACTATGCGTGTGCGAGTCCGGGGACCTGCCAAGAGAGGAGTGGGAGTGGGAGTGGGAGTGGGAGTGGGAGTGGGAGTGGGAGTGGGAGTGGGAGTGGGAGTGGGAGTGGGAGTGGGAGTGGGAGTGGGAGTGGGAGTGGGAGTGGGAGTGGGAGTGGGAGTGGGAGTGGGAGATCGTAGTTAGTTGCTTGTTATCCCTTATATACAACGCCTCGGTCATAGTAGCTACGAGAACACTTACAATGGCCGCTATTCCAACTATCTCAACACATAGACACACATGTTTCGGTTTGTTTTAATAACATTACTAATTTCGGTTTTTAAAAAAGATGCTCCATTTTTGATCCGTAATTTGCAGAACTCATGGACGCCTACTGAACACAATTTTACTACAGTCGACAACTCTTAGGCGTTGACACAAAGTAATACGAACCGGTTATCACTTTACGTAATTATTTTGAATGTATGTTAACAATTCCTTTGCTGTTTGAATAAGTGCTGGATATCGTGCATAGCCTATGCTTAATTTCTCTAAAGTACGATGTATATTTTTGGTATAAGTGGCACTATTACCTGTCCTTCCTCATGATGATTTCTCGATGTTTGATGTATACTACCTGTTTGCACCTTACATTTTCAAATGTATTTCAAATACACAATTAGAATTATAGGCCCCTCCCCTGAGACCCTGCACCACATACTTGCCTCTCTCCTTCCCACATCCCTCCCTCCCTACCTGGCCCTCTTCCGCGCGCCCTCCATTCCCCTCCCCCATCTCTTCCCCTCCCTCCCTTCTTCAGGTCTCCCTCATCTCCTTGAACCTGGCAGATCCTCTGTCTTGATCATCATCAGTGTGCCACATCACTGTTGTGTTTAGTGCTGTTTCTCGTGTGCGTCAAGAGGTGTGATTTTAATTGTGTACTGCCTTGAGGTTCGCTGTCAGTGTTACGTTGTGTGCTATGCCATCCGTCAACACCTTTATGCTCCAGTCATACTGTGCCTTGTGTTCTTTTAATCGTCGCAGTGTGTGGCCTTTTGTGTGTGCTACTTTTAAACAGTTTTTTATCTCCATTTTACAGTCACCCCGTTTTTTGTCTATTGCCTTCCATGATGTTCTCCCTTTTTTATATCTATGTTCGCCTTCTTCTCTCCTTTGCTGTTTTTACATGTCTTCTATTGTTTTGTTCTATGTCTTTCGGCTGAAGAGCAGCGCATATGCTGCTGCCAGCCCGCCCCGATGGGGAATTGAAATACAATAAAGGAAAAAAAAAATTATAGGCATCCATCCCTTCCCTTCTCTTTCCTTTCCCCCCTCCCTCCTACCCTCTCCCCCGGGCTTCCCCTCCCCCTCCCCCTTCCTCCCTCCCCCTCTCCCCTTCGCCCATGGCATCTCTGCACTCCCCTCTCCCATTTCCCCTTCCTCCTCCACCACCTCCTCTCTTGGCAGGTCCCCGGACTCGTACACGCTCAGTAAACATTCGCCATCAGTGTTTAGTGTGTGTGCATCGTTTTGTGTTTCGTGCAGTTACAACTCAACTGTTCACATGTGCCGTCGCCGTTCTCCGTGTTTTGTGCGCCGTGTCTCCAAGTGTTAGTGTTTTTTTCGTCCAACGTGAACGGCTTCTTGTTTATTGTTTTTTTGTATCTCCATTTTTTGCCCGCCGTTTTTTGTATTGTATATATCATCTCTCTGACTTGTTTATTGTTCCACTTAAGGCTGAAGAGCAGCGTACTATGCTGCTGACAACCCGCCTGTATAGGTGTTTAAAATTACAATAAAGGAAAAAAATATATATATATAGGCATCCGTCATCGGCGGTAATTCAGTCGAATACCGCCCTTCGATCTGTGCTCTTCTGGTACCGATCGAAGTGTTAGGTGTTGCCGGTGCCAGCCAGCCATCCAGCCAGCCAGCCAGCAGCTAGCAGCCAGCAACCAGCTGCCAGCAGCCAGTAGCCAGCAGCGGTCCCTGCCAGCAGTGGTCCTCGCCAGCAGTGGTCCCCGCCGGAAGCCAGCGGCGGTCTACGCCAGCAGCGAGCAGCGACCCCGCCAGCAGCACGCAGTGGTCCTCGCCTACGCCGGCCCCAGCCAGCAGCCAGCGGCCACCAGCCTGCGGCCACCACCCAGCATCCAGCGGCCAGCAGCGGTACCGCCACCAGCGGTTGCAGCCAGCGGCCAGCGGTGGTCCTAACTGCCCCTGGCAGCAGCAGCAGCAGCAGCAGCTAAGGCGTCTCCACCAGCCAGCCGGCTGGGTCGCCCCCCGCCCCCCCCCAGCAGCAGCAGAGTGGGGCTTCGGCCCCCGTCTCCTTCTTCATTCTCCGTCCCTCTCTCCTCTGTGTCTCTCGTTTGCTCCTTTGTCTAGTACTGTGTTTTTTCCCCCTTATCATCATGTCCACCCCCACCACCTCTTCTACCGCCACCACCACTGCCATTATCTACACCTCCCCCTCCGCTGCTGCCACCACTATCACGTGGTGTGCCGCTTCACTCCCCCCTCAGTCCATCCCCCACTCCTCACTCTCTCATCTCCCTCCCTATTTGTCACTCCGTCCCCGGCTCCTCTCTCCCGCGCCTCCTCTGATCCCTTCCCTCCACTCCCTCCCTCTGCTCCTTCTGTTTCTGCGGCCCCCGCCAGGGTGGTCGCTCGGCGGGCTACTGCCCACGCTCCACTCTCCCCTTCACCTTCATCGTCTTCGTCATCGGCTTCACCATCGCCTTCGCCATCGCCCTCACCGTCTCCGGCGCCGACTCCAGCCCCAGGACCTGCCACTCCCCAACACATTCCAGTTGTTCCCATCCCCCACACATCCTCCACCTCCGTCAAGCGCCCCAGCGGCACCCCTGCCTCCTCTGCTCCCAAAAAGGCTCCGCCTCGTCCCCCTTTGCCCACCCCTGATGCCATGGATGTCTCCCCACCCGTCCCTGGACCCTCCTCCTCCTACTCCTCTACCCCCTCCTCCTACCGCTACCTCCTCTCCCGTCCGGATCCCTCCCTCTTTGAAGCCTGCAACCTCACCCTCTTCCTTCGCCAGAATTGTCCTGGTGTCCCCATCTCCCTCCTCACTCCTCGCCGTGATTCGGTACTCATCTCCTCCCCCAGCCC
Organism: Schistocerca americana; assembly: GCF_021461395.2. Taxonomy (NCBI): domain Eukaryota; kingdom Metazoa; phylum Arthropoda; class Insecta; order Orthoptera; family Acrididae; genus Schistocerca; species Schistocerca americana. Next base: position 338,329,776 of record NC_060130.1, read on the forward strand.
TACCCTCCACACAGACCTCCTTTCCCGCATCCCTGTCACCTGCTTTGGCCCTCATGCCTCTCTCACCCCTGCTCCTTCGCCACCTCCCTCCCGCCAACCCCAACCTCCGCGTCGCCCGCCGACCCTCACTGCCGTGATCACTCCGCTCAGTCCAGTGATCGCGGAGGAGGAGGTGTTGGCGGAGCTTTAGGCCCATCCCTAATCTGGAGGTGCGTGCGGTCTGCCGCATCCATAACACTGCCGGCCCCACCCGCCTTATGCGGGTTTTTTCTGAGCACACCCCTCCATTGACCGTCTCCTGAAGGAGGGTGTCCTCCTTTTTAACCAGCGTTAAAAAGTTGACCCCTCCCGTTCCCCTCCTCAATCCCTCCGCTGCCAAAGGTGATTGCGGTATAATGCGCACCCAACATCTGAGTGCCGCAAGGCCCTCAACTGCCCACACTGTAGGCAAGCCCACTTTTTGCGGCAGTGCCCCAATCTCCAGTCCCCCCCTCCTGTAATACCTGTAACCTCCCTCATCCCACCTACTCCCAGAAGTGTAAGGCCTGACCCCCTCCTACCACTCCTGAACTCACCGTCCCTGTCCGCCCTCTGGACGCCCCCACCCCTCCCGGCAACTCCCTTCGCCCACCCCTACCGCTGAGGACATCATCAGATTCCTCACCATTGTCCTGCAGAATGTTCATCCTTTTCAGCGCCCACACACCCTCCAACAGATCTCCCTCGCCGCCCGTTCCGTTTTCCACCTACTCGAACAACCAGGCACATTTCACCTTCTCCCGTCTTGACACCCTCGTTTAAATCTCTGTCATGGCACGGCAGCACCGTATCCTTTTCAACAACATCCGCTCCCTTCCCGCCAACAAGAACCTCTTCCTACACACCCTTGCCACCCACCACATGGACGCCTTCCTCCATAATGAAACCTTCCTCCAACCCCACCACACCGTCCACACTTCGCCCTACCTCCTCCACCACTCCGATAATCCCCTCCCAATAGCGCGTGGCGGAGTTGCCATTGGGCACCATCGCCAGATCCCCGTTCGGCTCCAACCTCTCCTTCCCGACCCCACCGAACACCTGATCCTTAGTCTCATCTTCCCTGGCCTTACCGTTACCTGTGCCACCATCTAAGTCCGCCCCAACGCCCCTATTCCCTTCGACTTCCTCTCCCACATCGTTTGTACCTTCTCCTCCTATGTGATCGCCGCCGCCTCAACTTCCATAGTCGTTCCGCTGCCCAGTTACGGCGGTGGCATCGGTTCCCCTCCTCCCTTCAAGGCGACCTCATTCCCATCCCCCAGCACACCCGTCCTGAATCCAACTCCACTCCCGATGTTATCCTCTCCTCCCCCAATCTCCTTGGCCGCATAACGGTGGATGTCCTGGAGCCTATTGGTAGCGACCATCTCCCTGTCTTCCTCACCATTACAGACGGTCGTCGCTCCCGCCCCGACCCTCGTAATGACCCTCCCACTAAGTACATCCATGACTATTCCCGTGCCGACTGGAATGCCTACCGGGATACCCTTTCCACCCAGGTCGATAGCCACCCCTTCACCTACCACCACCCTGACAATGTCACCCATGCCGCCTCATTTCTCCAGCAGACCTTGTCTGAGGCCGTGGAGGCCCACGTCCCTACTGTCGCCATCCACCCCCATCGTCCTACCTTACCCCCACAGGCCATCCTCCTCCTCTGTGAATCCCGCCGTCTCTCCTATCAACTTTGAGCCTGCCCCACCTCCCACTTCCGGCGTCCCTTCCTTTAGGCACCCTCCCTCCCTTCTCTTCCCTTCTGTTATCTTTCCTTTTCCCCCGTCCCATCCCTCCACCCCTCTTCCCATAGGCTTCCCCTCCCCCTTCCTCCCTCCCCCCTTTCTCCCCTGCCCGTGTCATCTCTGCTCTCCCCTCTCGCTCTCCAACTCCCCTTCCTCCTCCTCCTCTCTTGGTAGGTCCCCAAACTCGCACATGCATAGTGAACATTCGCACGCCAGAGATCATCGCCGTCAGTGTCTCGTGTGTGTGCTTCGTTTTGTGTTTCGTGTTCTTTCACAGTTACGACTCTACTATTCACATGTGCCGTCGCCGTTCTCTGTGTTTTGTGCGACGTGTCAACAAGTGTTAGTGTTTTCTTCGTCCAGTGTGAACGGCTTCTTGTTTATTGGTTTTTGAATCTCCATTTTTTGCCCGCCGTTTTTTGCATTGTATGTATCACCTCTATGTCATGTTATTGGTCCACTTAAGGCTGAGGAGCAGTGTACTATGCTGCTGCCGGCCCGCCTGTATAGGTGATTAAAATTACAATAAAGGAAAAAAAATATATAGGCATCGATCTTCGGTGGTAATCCGGATAGGATACCGCCCTTCGATTGGCCTTTCGGGTCTAGTCGAAGCGTTAGGTGTATTGCAGGAGCCAGCCAGCCCATCAGAGCCACAGCGGTCCAGCGGCAGCAGCAGCAGCAGCAGCAGCGGTCCTGGTTCCAGTCCCAGTCCCGGTCTGCAGCGGCGGCCCAGCCGGCAGCAGCAGCGGTCCAGCCAGCCAGCCAGCAGCAGCAGCAGCAGCGGCAGCAGCCCTGAGCCCGGCCCCGGCCCCGTCTGCGGCAGCAGCAGCAGCAGCAGCTGCAGCGTTCCTGCCACTCGCCGTCGCCGTCGCCGTCGCCGTTGCCGTCGCCGTTGCCGTCGCCGTCGCCTTTCGACCCTGGTCTTCGTCCGTCTTCATCTTCCTCCGTCTCCGTCTTTGTTTTTCGTCTGTCCCCGGTTTGTGTCCTTTCTTTTTCGTCCTGTGCGTTTTTGCTTCTCCCTATCGTCATGTCGGCCCCACCACCACCGCCACCACTACCACCACAGCCATAGTTTATACTTCTCCTTCCGCCGCCTCCATCACTATGACATGGTGCGCCCAGTCATATCCCCTCCTTCCATCCCGCCTCTTCTCACTCTCCCTTCGCCCTCGCTCTTTGTCGCCCCCTCTCCAGCTTCTTCCTCCCGCTCCTCTCGTACTGATCCCTTCCCCCACTCCCCCAACCGGTCACTGCAGCTCCAGCTAGGGTGGTGGCCCGTTGGGTCACTGTCCATGCCCAGCTCTCCCCATCGCCTTCGCCATCACCACCGCCACCACCGCCGTCGCCTTCGCCGTCGCCTTCACCATCACCATCTCCGGCGCTGACTGCTGCGTCCACGCCGGGACCTGTCCCTTCCCACCACCTCCCTATAGCTCCTTATACACATACCTCCTCTCCCATCCCGATCCTTCCCTTCTCGAGGCCCGGAATCTCTCCCTCCTCCTCCACCAACACTTCCCTGGTGCCCCCATCTCTCTCCACACTCCCAGACGGGATTTTGTTCTCATGTCCTCCCCCAGCCCAACCCTCCATACTGACATCCTCTCCCACCTCCCCATCACCCGTTTTGGCCCCAACGCCTCCCTCACCCCTGGTCCTTCTCCATCTCCTACCCGCCAACCCCAACCCCCGCGTCGCCCGCCGACCCTTACCGCCGTGATCACTCAGCTCAGTCCATTGATCACGGAGGAGGAGGTGTTGGTGGAGCTCAAGGCGCATCCCACGCTGGAGGTGCGGGCGGTCCGCCGCATTTTCAACTCGGCCGGCCCCACCAGGCTTATGCGGGTTTTCTCTGACGACGCCCCCTCCATTGACCGTCTCCTGAAGGAGGGTGCCCTCCTCTTCAACCAGCGCTACAAGGTCGACCCCTCCCGTTCCCCTCCACAATCCCTGCGCTGCCAGAGGTGTCTGCGCTATAATGCACACCCAACAGCTGAGTGCCACGAGGCCCCCACCTGCCCGCATTGTAGGCAAGCGCACTTCCTCCGGCAGTGCCCTAACCTTCGATCCCCTCCCTCCTGCAATACCTGCAATCTCCCCCAACCCACCTACTCCCAAAAGTTTAAAGCCCGACCCCCTCCGACCACTCTTGAACTTACCGTCCCTGTCCGCCCTCTGCACGCCCCCTCCCCTCCTGGCAATTCCCTTTGTCCCCCCCCCACCGCTGAGGACATCATCAGGTTCATCACCATCGTCCTTCAGAATGTTCATAACTTTCAGCGCCCCCACACCCGCCAACAGATCTCCCTCGCTGCCCGTTCCATTTTCCAACTCAAAATGTACGCCACCTACTCCCACAACCAGGCCCATTTCACCTTCTCCCGTCTTGACACCCCCAACTAAATCCCTGTCATGGCGCGACAGCAACGTATCCTTTCTAACAATATCCGCTGCGTTCCCGTCAACAAGAACCTCTTCCTGCACACCCTTGCTGCCCACCCTGTGGATGCCTTCCCCCTCAATGAAACCATCCTCCGACCTCACCACTCCATCCACACCTCACCCTATCTCCTCCACCTCTCCGATAATCCCCTCCCAATTGTGCGTGGCGGAGTTGCCATTGGCCACCACTGCCAGATGGCCACTCGGCTCCAACCTCTCCTTCCCGACCCCTCCGAACACCTGATCCTTAGTCTCTTCTTCCCCCGCCTTACCGTTACCTGTGCCACCATCTATGTCCGCCCCAACGCCCCTCTTCCTTTCGACTTCCTCTCCCACATCGACCGTACCTTCTCCTCCTACGTGATCGCCGCCGACCTCAACATCCATAGTCGTTCCGCCGCCCAGTTACGGCGGTGGCATCGGTTCCTCTCCTCCCTTCAAGGCGACCTCATCCCCATCTTCCAGCACACCCGTCCCGAATCCAACTCCACTCCTGATGTTATCCTCTCCTCCCCAGCCTCCTTGGCTGCATAACGGTGGATGTCCTGGAGCCTATTGGTAGCGACCATGTCCCTGTCTTCCTCACCATTTCAGACGGTCGTCGCCCCCACCCCGACCCTCGTAATGACCCTCCCCCTAAGTACATCCTTGACTATTCCCGTGCCGACTGGAATGCCTACCGGGATACCCTTTCCACCCAGGTCGATAGCCACCCCTTCACCTACCACCACCCTGACGATGTCACCCATGCCGCCTCCTTTCTCCAGCAGACTTTGTCTGAGGCCATGGAGGCCCACATCCCTACTGTCGCCGTCCACCCCCACCGTCCTACCTTACCCCCCCAGGCCGTCCTCCTCCTCCGTGAATCCCGTCGTCTCTACTGTGCCTTCCTCCGCACGCGTGACCCGGACACACTACGACGCCACCGGTCACTCCAGCGACACATTCGTAATTTGCTCGCGGCTGAGAAACGCCGGGACTGGCGACAGACATGCACCTGTTTAAATGGTACCCTTCCAATCAACACGTCCAAGTTCTGGTCGGCCTTCCGTCGCCTTACGGGAACTAAACCCTCCCACTATTATCCCCTTCTCCATGATGATCACCCTTTCCCTGACACCCTTAGTAAGGCCAATCACTTTGCCTCCTCCCTCTTCGATTTATCTTCCATCCCCGATGATCCCCAGTTCGATTACTTCCTCTTCCCGGATATCCGTGATCGAACTGAAACCTCTGTCCCTCATCTCGCTCCTGGTTTCCAGTACTTGGACTACATTGCACACACGGAACTCAATGCCCCTATCACTACACAGGATCTCATTGATACACTTCGCACAAAACGAAACACTGCTCCTGGTCACAATCGTGTCACCTACCGTCACCTTCGTGAAGCTCCTGTCTCTTTCCTCTCAACCCTGGCCAGGCTCTACAATGTAGTCCTGTCCACCGGTTACTACCCCGACCTGTGGAAAACCTTCCGTCTCCTCATGTTCCTTAAACCCTGCAAACCGCCGTCCGCCGTCTCCGCCTACCGTCCCATCAGCCATACCTCGGTCTTCAGCAAGGTCCTGGAATCTATCCTCACCCGAAGCATCCAGCAGCATCTCCGCCAGCACCGCCTCCTTCCCGTTACCCAGTGTGGCTTTCGGCCGTCCTTCTCTTCCGACGACCTTCTCTTTGACCTCACTCATCTCCTTTCCGAACAGCTTAATTCCCGTCGCTCTGCAATCTTCCTCTCCCTGGTCCTCGAACGTGCTTATGACCGCGTATGGCCTTCCGGTCTCCTCTTCAAGCTCCAAACCTTCGCCCTTCCCATTAACTACGTCCGTCTGATCGGCTCCTTTCTCTTCCCCGTCCTTCCTATGTCACCGTCCATAACTTCGATTCCTACACCTTTTTCCCTTCTGCCGGTGTGCCCCAAGGCTCCGTCCTCTCCCCCCTTCTGTACCTTTTGTACACGGCGAACATGCCACCACCGTCAGCCCCCGTCCACCTTCTCCAGTTTGCCGATGACACCGCCTTCCTTGCCCTTGCCCCCACCCTACAGCGCTCCCAACATCTTCTCCAATCCCATCTTGACCAGTTCACCGCTTGGTGCAACCAGTGGTTGCTCAAGGTCAATCCCTCCAAATCCCAGTCGATCATTGTCAGCAAAACCACCCCTTGGCGTCACCCTCGACCGTCGCCTCTCCTGGACTCCCCACCTCCGGACAATCCAAGCCAAGCCACGCTCCCGACTCAGTCTCCTCAAGCTCCTCTCTGGCCGTAAGTGGGGTCTGGACCCCTCCACCATTCTCCACACCTATAAATCCCTCATCCGCCCTATCCTTTGTTATGCCCATCCGGCTTGGATCTCTGCCCCCCCCCTACTTTTTACAAATCCCTCCAAATCCTTGAACGCCATGCTCTCTGCCTCGCCTATCGCATCCGTCTCCCCTCCCCTACGCGGATCCTGTACGATCTCATCCCCTTCCCCCACCTCCTCCTTTTCCTTGAAAGGATACGGATCCCGTACACCTCCCGTAAACTCGATCCTCCTCACCCGCTCGTCTCCCCGATCCTCTCCCACCCCCGCCCACTGCCGCCCCTATATTTCCACGTCCCACCCGGTCTCCATCTCTCCACCCTCCTTACCCCCTCCCAAGTTGGCTTCCGCCAGCTCCCCCTCCCTGATGGTGTCCTCCTCCCCTCCATCTACCCCTCCTATCAACTTTTACCCCGCCCCACCCCCCACTTCCGGTGTCCTTTCCTTTAGGCACCCTCCCTCCCTTCTCATCCCTTCCCTTCTCTTTCCTTTTCCCTTGTCCCCTCCCTCCACCCCTCTTCCCGCGGGCTTCTCCTCCCCATTCCTCCCTCCCCCTATCTCCCCTGCCCGTGGCATCTCTACTCTCCCCTCTCGCCCTCCCACTCCCCTTCCTCCTCCTCCTCTCTTGGCAGGTCCCCGGACTCGCACACGCATAGTAAACATTCACGCGCCGGAGATCATCGCCATCAGTGTCTCGTGTGTGTGCTTCGTTTTGTGTTTCGCGTTCTTTCGCAGTTACAACTCCACTGTTCACATGTGCCGTCGCCGTCCTCCGTGTTCTGTGCGCCGTGTCAACAAGTGTTAGTGTTTTTATCGTCCAGCGTGAACGGCATCATGTTTATTGTTTTTTGTCTCTACTTTTTTTGCCCGACATTTTCATTGTATTGTCTATCCCGCCTCTTTGTCATATAATTGTACCACTGGATATCGTGCATAGCCTATGTTTAATTTCTCTAAAGTACGATGTATATTTTTGGTATAAGTGGCACTATTACCTGTCCTTCCTCATGATGGTTTCTCGATGTTTGAAGTATACTACCTGTTCGCACCTTATATTTTCAAATGTATTTCAAATACACAATTAGAATTACAGGTACTTCTTAAGTCTGCTTGTATTTCATATGGGTCCCACTACTACTATAAGTATGTAAAATCAAATTAGTTTATTAATTTTCAAAACTGGTTGCTTGGCAACTTCATTACTGTTTTATCAACCTGTGAATGTACATATGGGTTCTGACCCATTGCTTATGCGGAAGCGTACAACCAGTGATGGGACGAATGATATGTACATTATCACGCCGTCAAATATGATAACAAAATTGATACTCTACACCCTCAAAACTTTTTTTGATATTATTTAATGGCATATGAATTGTTACTTAGTGGCTTTTTCGGACCATTACTATTTTATATATTTGACTTCTCAGTTTTAACGTAATATTTACGTAAATCAAGAACCATGTACTTCTAACCTCCCACGCCAAATGATGGGGCTATGTTTTACAGTAAGCAACCGTATATATTTGATGTCATGTATGTATGGGTTCTGACCCAGTGCTTATGCGGAAGCCTATAATCACTGTTATAACACTGCTAGCTTGCCCAAAGGGACAAACGAGACGTACATCAGCATGTCGGTTAAATATGATAACAAAATTGTTTATCCACACCTACAAACATTTTTGTAATGAACATCGTGTTTCACGGCACTTTAATTATTAAGTAATGGCAGTTTCGTACTGTTATTATTTTTTATGTATTTGACTCCTTAGTCTTAACGTAACATTTTACGTAATCACGAACGTTGTACTTCTAACTTCCCACGCCAGATGGTGGGTATAATGTTTTTTTAAAAACCTGTGTTACACCTCATTTCATGTTATTCATTTATTATTTTTTTTTCATTATCTTTTGCTCTTTTATATGTCCTGCACTCTGAAAACTTATCATCGGTCTGTTTTATGTTTTATAAGTTTGTTTAAAAAAAAAACAATACGCCAATGTATTTTAGATATTTCCTTCCCCCTTCGTCTGCTAAGTGTTGTACGTACATTTTAAATTTGAATTACTGCACGATTCACAAATGCACAAGAGTTATTTAGTGTTAATATCTCGCAAAACCAGTAATACTATGTCTTCACGTGACACATGTCACATAGAGGGCGTGTCAAGCCCCGTCACACCGAGGTCTGCTGAACAAGTGCATGTAAACAGCGACCTCAGTCTATGTGATCGCTGTAAGCTTATTGACACCAGTGCTTACTAATTTAAGTTATATATTACAGGTATGTTCCTAACAAGTGTTATGTTCATTATCTGGTTTATACTCTCTGATCGTAATGTGAAAAAATTTTTAACTTCTAGCACTGAAGATGGTCACTAAGTGACCGAAAATCGATTTTGCGATAATAAACAAAAATATACGACCAATGCTGTCTCTCCTTTCAAGTATACCCATTATCTGGTCGTAGTGCACAGGACACTATGGAGTCGCCAATCAATAAGACCATAACTGGTACTAGGTAAGTACTACTTATCAGTTATAGCATTATCTTATCATGGGAAGTACTTATTGATCAATGACTCTTTCTTTAGTACTATTGGAGTGTTTTGTGATCCAGAAACTACTTTACTACGCTACTAACAATAGCTATTCATTAATTCCCAGTCTTGGGTTGTGCTTTGTATTTAACAAGTCATCTGTGTACTATCCAAATATTGGTGTAGCACTATTTAACTTCGCAGTGCAGTTTCAGATTGCCAAAGAGTCAAATCCACCTGACTCGATACGAATTAATGGCTGTTGCTTATCGTCAGTATCACTCAAGATATTCACAAGTGAATGATACCTAGAAACGGAAAAGGGAAAATTAAGAAAACATCAGTGGTGTGGCAATATGGTAAGAAAACAGAAGGGGTTAAAACATAACTAGAGGCTGGTCGCAGCTGTTCATCAATGCTGAAGTGCAGAATGGCTCAAAAAACAGCTGCAGTTCTCCTTTTCAGTAGTGGAAGGAAGCACACCATTAAACATTCTGCTTTCCACTAGTTCCAGACTTGCTGTACGAGGAAGAAAGGCAGAAAGTTAAAATATGGACTCAGAATTGGGTCACCAGTGAGTGTGATAACTCCCCATTAATTACGATTACATCAACAGCAAATGATCAAATCCAGCAGAGATGCAACGTGAGTAGCATGAAATGCAGTGGCATTTGCGGCAGAGATCATAAACACTTCTTTGCTGTGGAATGAACAACATGGAATTTAACTGTCTCTTTTAACTTAGCTCAAAGAGAAGTTAATCTCTCTTAACACACATTAGCGTTCTCGCTATGGTTGCATGGAGAGTACACTTATTTTTTCGGCATCAAAACTACTGACTAAATATTGAATAGTAACTCTTAGGTTCAAATTCCTTACAATGTATCATTCACCTTCAATGAGAAACTCAGAGTACTAAACATAAGTGCTATCTCCAAAAATTGAGTGAAAGGTATATTGTAGAAAAAATGTTCATTATTTGAAACAGATCTACTAAGAAAAGAAACGAAATAATGAGAAGCATCGCTTTAAATATTTTATAACGGGAAGGCAAGAATATATCCAGTTTCGAAGGAGTACTTGAAGGTATAAAGTGCTACATTCTGTAAAAAGCATATAACGCCGCGGCGTGAGAATTTACGCTCAGCTGGGAACTGTTAGACGTCATTTCAAATCACATGTCAAGAGAGATCACACGGAAATAAGAGGCAGAGAACTGTGGTTAGCCACTACTTCATGACAGTTGCCAGATAGGTAAGAGGAAAAGGTAACTCATCCTAGCAGTGTGCTACATCCCTGTGGGAGGGAAAGACTGCATGGTGCATAAGGTGGGTGACAGGAGGGACAAGTCACGGTGCTTTTCGCAGTAGCTGCATTCATACTCTCAGGGAATCATCTTGAAGAACTGTGCGCATTTAGCAACACGTGATGGCTGCCTGGCATGATCCACGCTTGAGATAGTGTAGTGCAATGGCCATCCTGTAGCTGTAGATTGACAAACGTCCCTCCATGCACGAATACCAATGCCATTACAAAATGTTCACCATCCAGGAATATTTTCTGATACCATAGCAGTTTTGCATTTGACCTGAAAACCCTTCACTGCAAACATCTGAAGTTTTTCTTGCGAACTTGTTGAGTTTCTACGTGAAGTCGCAGCAAATACGAAATTCAAAATATTTTGGCCAATATCGTCGGAACTCTGCGTCTTCAGTGGAAACACAGCAGAGGCGCATCAAGATGACACATCTGTTAAACAGTAAAGTACTGGGATGTGCTATAAAACACTGCAGCTTGGATTTCAGGTAGCACATCACATGAACAAGTGTACAAGGACCGAGTGCGTGATAACTTCATTGAACAGAAGTGCAGTAAAGTTTACCACAATGGTTCAAATAGTTCTGAGCACTATGGGACTTAACGTCTGAGGTCATCAGTCCCCTAGAACTTAGAACTACTTAAAATTAACTAACCTAAGGACATCACACACGTCCAGGCCCGAGGCAGGATTCGAACCTGCGACCGTAGCAGTCGCGCGGTTCCGGACTGAAGCGCCTAGAACCGCTCGACCATAACGGCCGGAAGTAAAGTTTACCCTGACATGAAAATTACAAAGAAATGCAGAAGGGTAACAGTCCATTCGAAAGTCGTAATGGACGTGAAAATCAATATTTTGAATTTTTGTAACACCTCGAAAGAAAGAGTGGATATACTTGCTTCAAAACAGAGACAAACCTAACTACAGAAAAATGCAACATTAGCTACAGAGAAATCGTTGAGAATTACATGTGTAATTATTCACGTAAAATATTTAAATGGAGTTTATTCTAGAACGGGCAGTGAAATGAAAACGAACCAGACGATAAAAAAGTAAGTAAGCTGTTTATTTCAAAAGTAATCGAAATAACTGTTAATACGCTTATCCAACTGTGAGACAAAACGGTCAATGTCTTCATTGAAAAATGTTTTCGGTTGCCTATGGAAGCATGATTGTATCCAGACAAACATCTCTTCACCCGAAGCAAATCAACGGTCCTTGTTTTCCGTCAGAGCTCCACAAACATGAGAAACGTATGGGGAGAGGTTAGGTCTGTATCGAGGATGTGTATAAGCTTCCGAGAGAGATTTCTGCAGTGCAGCCCAAACAACCTTGGAAATATGCGGACGGGCATTGTTATATACCGTAATGATACCGTCCATCAGTATCTGTGGACATTTGGACTTGATGATGTTCTTCAATTTTTGCAAAGTGTGCAAGTAGTGTGATGCCGTCCATTAACATTACAGGGCTTTTTTTACGTGGACGCTTTGCAAAAGCTGAAGCACTCCATCAAGCAAAAACGCCCAGAAATGTTGACAGATGGCATAATTCTGTTGCAGGACAGTGCCCACCCACATACTACCATGGTTCTTTCCACTACGGTGCAGACGTTTCTCTGGGAAGCCCTCACAGGCACTCTGTACAGTCCCGTTCTCTCCGCATCCGGTTTCATATTTTTTGAGCCCTGAAGGAAGACATTTGTGGCCATCGATTTTCTTCAAATGAAGAGTTCCATGAGTGGGTGCTATCCTGGTTCCGTGGCAAACTACCTATACATCACAGGTGAAATTGGAAGACATTTTGATTTACAATTATACGACGGAAAAGGGATACACATTGTCGATAGTCAACAAACCGATCGAGGTATCGACTGCACTGTCAGCAATAGCCCATTCATACTTAAACCAAGACCACTATTGCACATGTTGGCCATACTTTAGCTCAGTTGTCTTGTTAATCAGTTCAGTTCTTACTTGCAGCTGAATGTGATGTACGTACTGGCGTTTATTGCTTTTGTTCTGTGTGCTGTTGCGATAGTTTTTAATTACAAGTAAGTTTGTAACGAGAAAGAAGAGGAGAAGCAATCTCGATTCGTCCACTAGAGTTACGGTAAAATAAAAATATGTATGTGCTAATACCCTAATTATCTCTCTATAGGAATTTAATGCTAGCACTGAAGACGTTATATGGAGACTGGTAGCACTTTGGGGTTGCAATATTTCAGCATTTAAAATGGCCGCAGGGCGGTAAACATAATGAGAAATAACATTAAATTAAAATTAGTGGTTGGTAATACTCTTGGATTTGCCTGTTTCGCCAAAACATCACGTTTATCAACAAAAATATCGCCCAAACAGCGATGGTTGCTTAGCTTTAAAAAATTTGCTCAAAATTCTATCATTAGTTTCACTAATGGCAAAATATCGCGCAATATCTTCTACTGTGAAATGTATTACTCGTAATATCATTGCAACAGTGAGTCTAACCGTCACAATTCAATGTGTTTGTAAATAAACTTCGTATTAGCGATAACCAGCGGCACAAGAGCAGGTGAACACTGTAATTTTCGACACCTTGCGGATTTATTAGTTAGTTCCCTTTCGTTGCTGTTAAACGTAACATAGATGCTGCAATCTGAAAGATACAGCAGTTAAATGTACTGCGCTACAGCTCTTTTAGACTCTGTGAAACTTGGCATCAGGGTCGCCAGCACACCTCCAGTTGTGCACGTTTTAAGGAGCTTTTGCACATGCGCAATTGGGGTGACGTAATTGCCTTAGGGGCCAAATACATACGGATTTGATAAAGAACTTGCACCGTTCACGATGTGCACAGCTTGCCCTTACCACTCAACTGCAAGTTTACATCAGTGCCACCAGGTACTGAATTACCCATTTGATATCCTCATATACTTTATATCCTCATCTTCAGCCTGCGATGTTGGCATGTGTACAAAAATTATCATTGCACACTGCGGCAGCCTTGTACCCCTTTCGCTCGGTATAAACCCCGCTAGGTGATAGCACACTCCTCAGATATGCCAATTCACTCACTATATAGTAAAATTAGATCGGACGTCAGTGTATGCTATAGTTATACTGAGAGAAAAACCTATTTTGTGGGTTTCTGAATGAGTTATAATACATTACGTTCTTAATTTTATCATACAGTAATCCATTTGAGTCGCTGAGAATCATAACAGCCTAAATCATATCACTGTTGATTATGAGACTGTATCATTTATTCATGCCTCTCAAATCTGTTGATCTTATGGTGGGCCAGGTTTATCTGTGCTGCAGGAGGCCCACATCGTAAATATGAACATTGACAAAAAGCTGTCTCACTGGTTTCCTTGATATTCACTTAAATGTGGGATCGACGACGGTGTGCTTAAGATCCTAATGATTCTCAGCGCCTCATTTGTATTCTAGTCAAGTGACCATGTTGGTAGACATTACTACTTGAATTAATCATTTCCACAAACGGCAGTTTGTGTTTGGAATCGCTGTGTACTGTGCAAGGACTGGCCTTCATGTGCAGAGTAAACATGAACTATGTTGAATCTATTTTAAATACTAACAGAAAAGTAAAGCTGTGAGGACGGATCGTCAGTCGTGCTTCGGTAGCTCGATCGGTGCCGGCACGGTAGTTCAGCGTGTTCGGTCAGAGGGCTGCGTGCTCTCTGTAATAAAAAAAGAAAAAAAAATTGGCATCAACGATCAAGTTCAACGGATGACTTGTGACGTCCGCCCAGACCAAACGCAACGAACTATATCGAACAAAACAAAAAAAAACATCGGTAGAGCACTTTCCCGCGAAAGGCAAAGGACCCGAGTTCGAGTCTAGGTCTGGCAGACAGTTTTCATCTGCCAGAAAGTTTTATATCAGCGTAAACTCCGTTGCAGAGTGAATATCTCAGTGATACCGTGCGGACAGGTTCGGTGCCACGGGCAGCGCTCTGCAGGTGTTGTTGCCCGCTAGCGCGCGGTTGCGTCGTTGTATTGCCTTATAGTACCGATACAGACCCGCCATGGCGTTCTCATATCGACAAACTACAATCAAACTAACGTTCAACGCATCGCACAGGATACCGAAGGCCCATGAAATTGAACTGTTTCTTCGAGACATCATGCACATAGAACCACAAGAACTGATAGGCATTCATTTGTCTATTGTATCCAGCACAGTGTACCTCAAATAGATTGACGAAGCGGCTTGCGACAGACTCCTCCAACTATCTGCAAATGGCTTTCGCTACTGTCACTCTGTCGGTAATGTGAGCGTGATAGGAGTTGACCATGCTGGTCTGGGGGTGCGTACGGTGCGCATCTTTGAACTACCATTCGAAGTTCCTGCCAACCTTGTCGCTGTCCTTGTGGCCATACTGCACAGTTCTGAGCCACACAGGGTAGAAATGGAACACATTCGAAACGTACCCTATCCTTAACGGGGTACGACATGTGAGCATAGAACTTAAGAAGCACGTTGCATCATGTTTTCGTTTGTGGCTGCCGCGCAATGGCTGAGGCTCTGTCGAGCCCCGCCCTCCAGTGGATGTCAAATCTCAGACTCGCAGGCATAAAACACCCAAGCGACACAAGAAGAGGCGATTGTCTGTTTAAGAATGGAACAGGGATGTGAAGCTGGCGGAAGACATCGACTTCGTTGACGCGTCTACAGCTGCAACGAACTCCAGTGGCCTCATTCACCTGAAGGCGCCTGAAGATAAGGAACACTCTCCTACATCTGGTGGCCCTGAAAGCGAGGTGCATCGCGTCGACGCTGTGACGTCCCTTCCCTCCTTCTGCACTCGTCGGGAGGAGACGCGACTCGTAATGATGGTCGTCCCCGTCAGTATGACGTGGAACAGCACCTGTAACACTCGTAAAACTTAGCTCCTCGCGTAGTTAAGAAATATTCTATTGTTCGTCCGTACCAGTCTCATCAGTTTGTGTTAACTGACCAATTGTTTGCCTTTTACCATATGCCCGCTTAGTTTCGTTGAGCAGTGAAATCTTGGTTCTTAATCCTATCATTACGGTCGTTTTTCACATCATCCTTAGCGTAATTCCGTTGCTATGCCTTTGCTACGTCAAATTATTAACAACGGTCCAACGTAACTCCAGAGATCACTTACGTTGAAGTAACATCCTTGTAACACGCCGTAATGCTGATTTTTATGTTATTTACCTCTCACTGTCTGTTATTCCTGTCTACACGCAATCATTTAAAATGTTTAAAAGACTCAATCACTAGCATGAACATACGTAATATTATTTCTTGAATCATGTAGGCGACACATCTGATTTATCTCTTGACTAATAGTTTATTAATCTTTTTGTAATTAACTGTTTGCCCCTATCACGCACACACACCGATATGTCATTCAAGCTTAACTTCTCATCAGTCCAGTAATCGTGACGATGACAACAACTTTTGATTGAACGGCGTATTGGTTTTTCTTCATGACTTTGTATTATTGTGTCCTACTCAAGACTACGAATAAATTTCGCGTCACTGATTCATTACTATCAAGTTCGCAACTGTTCTTCAGTCCGAAGGTTAAGTCCAGTAAATTAGTATCACTGAATTAAAATTACCGTTGCGTTGATAACGGTAAAGATTACTTTATGCAGTCGAATGACTGAGTATGGCTTTAGTCTCTCTCTCACGAACTGTCGAACTTTCACAACTGGAACAATGTAATAGCGTTTGCTTCCAGAAGACTATCGCAATAGTACTCAAGAGCAACTAAGTAGACATTTCCATATCCGAGTTGCATTGTAGGCGCATTGAATTTTCTTTTCAAAAAAATTATTCAAATGGCTCTGAGCACTATGGGACTTAACATCTGTGGTCATCAGTCCCCTAGAACTTCGAACTACTTAAACCTAACTAACCTGAGGACATCACACACATCCATGCCCGAGGCAGGATTCGAACCTGCGACCGTAGCAGTCGCGTGGTGAATTTTCTTTTCGATGCGGCTACAACTCTCTTCCATGGTAAATGTTATCTTTGACCGAATTACCTCCTTGGATTTTACCTTCGTTCATATGAATTTAAAATTATTCTATAGATGTTTAAAAGATAATGCATGACGACCCTTTCCTTTTATCTCCTCTTTTGTATGTTACTCTCAGTATTTGAGTGTTATAGTTGTTAATCAAAACAGTATGAGTGTAACTTTTTTTATCACCAATAGTTGTTGTCACTGTCAAGATGACTCACTTCCCTACTTTAAGTTTGCACAAAGTTTGTTAATTAGGGTTTTCTGTCTTTCGGGCGTTACAACTGCCAAAATGTGGACTCCTGTGAAAGCGACCAGCCACCACTGACCTCACAATCCTCTCTAGGTGTTTGGGCAGACGATATGGAGGATGTGGAGACCGATGATGCACAGCACACATCGATACCTCCACCAGGCCCATGGCTGACATTGAGCCCGAAGGGCTCTGCCAGTCAGGGGATTATACGGCACAGTAATGCACGGCATGCGGCTGGATGGCTGTGTGGTGTGCGAGAGCACCGTGCGCTTACACCAGCACACTGCCTCCACCTCTTGATATGTCTCAGCCATACCGTGTGGGAACAGTGAATGTCAATGGTGTCCACTCCACTGTCAAGACCCGCATGTTACACGACATGATCAGAGCGGCAGACTTGGACATTGCCGTTCTACAGGAGGTCCGTCCCGAACTGCATTTACACCTACAGCCTACCCTCTGGTGGTGGCGCAGGAGCAACGGGCGTCCTTCTCCGAGATGGCATAGATGCGACGGACGTGACATACTTGCCGAACGGGCGAGGCATCGCTCTCACACTTTGCGCAGTCCGCCTTGTTAAAGTCTACGCTCCTTCCAGTAATTCGTACCACGGTGACAGGCACGTCTTCTATTCGGAGGTGGTACCCCCCCACCCCCCCCCCCTTTTGGAAGGAAATATACACCATTACATAGTGGGTGGCGATTTTAACAGTGTTCTGCGGCCCGAGGACCAGATACTGCATTACGTCCCATGTCCGGCTCTACAAGCACTGATACGTCTCCTCGAGCCCCACGATACTTGGCTCCTACAACATGAGTACCAGCGTGGGTATACGCATTTTACCAGCCACTCTGCCAGTCGTCTGGACCGGATATACGTCTCGAGTGCCCTCCGCACAGCAACCCGTGATGCAGAACTCTGGCCGACGACCTTCACGGATCATCTCGCGTATATCTGCACTATCACCTTACCCCGACAATTCACAAGACGCAGCAGAGGCCCGTGAACGCTGAACGCCTCCCTCATTCGCGAGAAAGCGTGTCGGCAAGCAGTTACTGACACGGGGCGTCGTTGTTTCTGGCGCCTGCCCATGCATGCTTCCACGTTGCTGTGGTGGCTGGGATGTGTCAAACCTGCACTCCGAAAGACCCTGATGCCCTACGGGTGTGACAGATCGAACTCGCAAAGGACAAGATCGGAATTTTACTATACAGCGTTACGTGAGCTGGCGACGCAACTGCCGTCTCCCGAACGTCAGATGCCCGTACAACGCATCATAGCTCGTCTACTTCGTATCAGGGCAGAGCAGCTAGAAGGTGTCCGCATCCGTGCGCGAGTGCATGACCGCATCCGCAACGAAACAGCATCAGTCTATCACATAGTGCGCGAGAGGCGCCGCCACAGACGTCAGCCCGACACTATGGGACCGTGTACATGGATGATGGGCGAAACGTAGGTGATAATGACGAGCTGTTGCACGATTTTCCCGACCCTAGGGACGTGGCACTCGATGATACTCTGCTGTTACCCGTTCTATCCGACGAGCTGACATCGGCCTTGGCACGTGGTGCACCGAACAAATCGCCTGGGCCAGACGGTTTACCCGTGGAATTCTACCGCACTTTTTATGACCTTATTGGCGACAAGTGGCTCCAAATGTTCCAAGAACTGATCCGCCCTGATTTCACTGTCCCCACAGAATAAACAGACGGCATCTTGATCCGAGTACCGAAACCGAATGGTGGTTGTAGGCTGCAGGACTTTCGCCGACTCACACTCCTCAACAACGACTACTACAAGAGCTTCGCCCGCATCCTCCACGAGCGTCTCCACACCGCTATCGGGAAAACCATCCTCACCGATCAAACATGTTTAGGTGGTGTCAGCAACATGCATACAGCGTTAGGATCATACCGCGACGTAATTGCTTTGACGGCGGCCTGCAAAACTCGAGGCGCCCTTGTCGCCGTAGATTTTGACCACGCATTCGATCGCGTCGACCACGGCTTCCTACGCGCAATTTTGCAACACATGGACCTCTCTCCAGAGTCTGCACAGGTGGGCCTTCGACTGGTCCACGGAGCGCGCTCCCCCTTGATGGTCAACAGTTACCAGTCTGGTCACATTGTTGTTGGACGGTCAGTGCGACAAGGGTGCCCCTTGTCGGGTATATTATTTGCAGCAACGCTTGAACCAGCTTTACGCGGTCTACGGCAGTAATTAACAGGCATTTCCATGCGGGACGTGACCTTTAGTTGCGGTGCATTCGCCGATGACGTGGTGTTCCTGGCAGATCAGAGGATGAAATGCATATGGCGCTTCAGTGGCTACGCCACTAGGGGGCGGTCTCTGGGAGCGTTATCAACGTGAAGAAGACAAAATACATGGATCTGGAGGGGGGCTTTTCCACGCAACGGCGTTGCGCTTTGATAAAGCGTCCGTACTCAAATGTTTAGGAGAGCGGTTCTATAGCAATGTTTACGGCACGGCGGCCTCGTACCGCCGGCTCCTACACCAGACACGTGCTCTGCTGCAGGACGACAAATTGTGTCGCATGGATATGCTCATCAGACCACGTTATGTCAACACCTATCTTGTCTCCATACTGAACTATTTTGCGCATGTCTTTCCCTTGACGGCTACGATGGCTGACAAATTTCAAGCAGCATGTGGACATTTCGTAAGCGCCGGCCTTGTTTTTAAAGTCCGATACGCCACCCTGACACTGCCGCAGCGGGCGGGCCGTATCGGTTTAATTCTTGTATATAACCGTGCGCGATCGCTTTATCTCAACACTATGCGTCACACGTGAGCCTCTGCCCACGCCACTCTGACAGGCACCCTGATAGCGGAAGTGGCACCACACTCTCTGCATCCCCCTGTTTCTATAGGACACATTTCACCGGCACTCGCCCACATTAGAGAGTTCTTGATTGACTACAGCTACTTACGGCCAGACCTTCCGACAACATGGATGCCCAACACGAAAGACTATTATCGCCTCTATTAACAGCAGCAATCTATAAATACGGTCGCCCAGAGACATCCTGAAATTGCCTGGAACACGGTGTGGCGAGTGGTACACACACCTTTTCTACCTACGACGGTGCGTTCATTGTGGTACGTGGTTGTGAATGGGAAGTTCGCTACTCGTCAGAGACTACATTCTATTCATCTGACGGACGACCCCCTTGTGTCCGACATACTCAGTCATTGACTCGGATGCACACCGCCTGACTTGTGCCCTGACAGGCAAGTGCTGGCTACTGACGCAGCGCATGCTGGCATTACTCTTGCGATGATTGCCAGAGTCTGTCTCCCCTGATGATATATTGCGCCCCGACGGCGTATACTTTCCATCGGCCAGGACGAACGCCGTTAACTAGCAGAAACGCATAGCCCCTTACTACATATTTTGCGATGCTCATAAAGGTACACTGGACTTTTGGTCCCTACTGATGACGACATATGCAGCTTTCAGCCGCCACCCGAAGTACAGAACCCGTTTCGCAAATTCTTTAGGTTCATTATTTGCGGATCCTCCCACTCACTGGGGCGTTCCGGGTATGAGAGCTGAAAGTGAAGAAGAATCCTGGAGCATATTGATCCTCTACGGACGGAATAGGGGGGAACCCCTCCCAACAAACGAAGAGACGACTCGGACGATCAGTTACGGGAGTTGTAGGACCTTTTTTTGTAATGAAACAAAAATAATTCAATAAATACATTACAAGAAACTTCCCGGCAGATTAAAACTGTGTGCCCGACCGAGACTCGAACTCGAGACCTTTGCCTTTCGCGGGCAAGTGCTCTACCATCTGAGCTACCGAAGCACGACTCACGTCCGGTACTCACAGCTTTACTTCTCATTCTGGAAACACAATACAAAATAAAAATAAAAATGTTATAAAAATTAAATAAATAAATAAAAGAACATAGACAATCCGCTACATCCTCTTCCAGATCCTTCGATCCTCGAACACGTTTCTTGGGCATGGCGGCGGGATGGCCTGGCCTCGGGTGTCGACCCCTGCTCTACCCGTCGTCCTGCACCTGCAGCGGTTCCTTACAAGAAGAGAAAAAAAAAAGTTGGTAGAGCACTTTCCCGCGAAAGGCAAAGGACCCGAGTTCGAGTCTAGGTCTGGCAGATATTTTAATCTGACAGAAAGTACACTCCGTTGCAGAGTGAAAATCTCATTCTGGGAACAGATAAGTAAATTACCAGGAAAAGTTAGCCGAAAAGGAACTATAACCTCCCAGATGAAAAATGGTTCAAATGGCTCTGAGCACTATGGGACTCAACTGCTGAGGTCATTAGTCCCCTAGAACTTAGAACTAGTTAAACCTAACTAACCTAAGGACATCACAAACATCCATGCCCGAGGCAGGATTCGAACCTGCGACCGTAGCGGTCTTGCGGTTCCAGGCTGCAGCGCCCTTAACCGCACGGCCACTTCGGCCGGCTCCCAGATGACATTCGTTGATTGAAAGACTGACGAAACCAAGTAAGTGTGACTACAAACGGACATTTAATTAGGAAGTGTACATTTAGAGTGAATTTTGTGAGTGCAACGTAGGAATATCTGATTTTCAGCCCGGAAGTAAATTCGTGGACTAATACATCAGTTACGGATCTTGTATATCTGTCCGGAAAAAAAGGAAAAGGCATTAAAACTTCCACTTCCACAAAAATGAGTAACGCTGAGTTGCGAAAGTTTAAACATTATTTCGGTCTTGCCCTAAACTGTATTTAATTCTGTACAAAACAACAGAATCCCAGAAAATTGCTTCTTTTGTCAGATAAGTTATGCATATTATTGGCTGTAGTTTCATAAACTTGTTGATAAGCATAACTATTATACAGCAGATGCTACTAATTTCACACTCTCAAATTTATCTGAATTTGTGAAGACCCAGAATGCATACTCACGAGCAGCCATTGACTATAACGTATGATGTACATCGCAGAGCAGTTTATCAGCATAAAGAGTGTGTAATCATATTATCATGGATAAACGGAAACACATTAGCAACGTCACATAGCGCATACGTTAAAAGTTTATTTGAATTCAGTGCGTGAATCAATGTTAAGATCCCAAAACTGTAGCTCATAATATTTGTGTATTCTTATTTGTGTTATAAATATATTTGGTTGTTGTAGTTTCAAGTTGACTATTGAAGTAATAATTTAAAAAGAACTTCTTGATCGCTTAAGGAAACTGAAGGATTTTAATGCATTGAAAGATATTTAAAGTCAGAATAAATTCAGAAACTTGGAATGCTTTGATGTGCTGAAGGAATTCTGACGTGGTTTCAGATAACTTGGCAATTTAAATAATAGATTGTAGTACGAGAAACATACCTGCTCTCAAAAGAGCTTCATGCCCTTTAGTATCATAAATTATTCAGTCTAACGTGTCTGCTCTGTGTTAGTGAACCTCGTATTAGAAAATTACTAAGGTGACAGAAGTCATTTGATAGCAATATGCACATATTCAGATGGCTGATGTATCGTGCACAAAAGATATAAAAGACATGTATTGTTGGAACTATCATTTGTACTCAGGTGGTACATTTGAAAAGGTTTCTGACGTGATTATGGCCACATGAAGGGAATAACAGACTTTGAATGCAAAATGATAATTGGAAGTAGACGCATGGGACATTCCATTTCCAAACCGGTAGGAAATTCAATATTCCGAGATCCACAGTGTGACGAGTGTGCGAAGAATACCAAATTGCAGTTATCACCTCTCACCACGGCCAACGCAGTGGTGGACGTCCTTCACTTAATGAGCGAGAGCACTGGCGTTTGCGTAGAAGTGTTAGCGCTAGCATACAAGCGCGCAGTAAGAGCAAAATCGGTATGGGACGTACGAGGAACATATTCGTTAGGCGATATTTGGCGTTAATGGGCTATGGTAGGAGACGACCAACGCCAGTGCCTTTGCCAACACCATAACATCGCCTGCAGTGCCCCATCTGGGTTCGAGACCGTACTGGTTGAACTCTAGACGACGGGAAAACCGTGGACTGGTCTGATGAGTCTCGATTTCAGTTGGTAAGAGCTGATTGTAGGGTCCGAGTATTGCGCAGACACCACGAAACCCTTGGCCCAGGTTGTCAGCTTGGCACTGTGTAAGCTGATGGCTCCATAATGATGTGAGCTGTATTTTACACACATCAAAAAAAAGTTTTGTATCGCCCCAGTTCCTAGAACTCCTGAAGACAGACATTCACTGTGGATATTATATCACAGAGACATTCCCTTTGACTGTTCAGAAATGTCACTAAACCCACCAAAAGTTGTGAACAATCATGCATGAGTAGCGCCTGTAAGACGGAGGGGCTCGACAGCCTACCAGTTCCAGTCTTTTCACCAGGAAGGAGGTACATCGTTATGGTTGTCTGTAGTTCAAACATGCCTAGACGGTCAATATCACGGTTCGATCGCGTCCGCATTGTTACTTTGTGCCGGGAAGGGCTCTCAACAAGGGAAGTGTCCAAGCGTCTCGGACTGAACCAAACTGATGTTGATCGGACATGGAGGAGATACAGAGAGACAGGAACTGTCGATAAAATGCCTCACTCAGGTCGCCCAAGGGCTACTACTGCAGTGGATGACTGCTACCTACGAATTATGGATCGGAGGAACCCTGACAGCATCGCCACCATGTTGAATAATGCTTTTCGTGCAGCCACAGGACGTCGGGTTACGACTCAAAATATGCGCAATAGCCTGCATGATGCGCAACTTCACTCCCGACGTCCATGGCGAGGTCCATAGGTCCATCTTTGCAACCACGACACCGTGCAGTGCGGTACAGATGGGCTCAACAACACGCCGATTGGACTGCACAGGATTGGCATCACATTCTTTTCAGTGATGAGTGTCGCACATGCCTTCTACCAGACAATCGTGCTTGGAGACAACCCAGTCAGGCCAAACCCCTTAGACACACTGTCCAGCGAGTGCAGCAAGGTGGAGGTTTCCTGCTGTTTTGGGGTGGAATTATGTGGGGCCGATGTACGCCGATGGTGGTAATGGAAGGCGCCTTAATGACTGTACGATACATGAATGCCATCCTCCAACTGACAGTGCAACCATATCGGCTGCATATTGGCGAGGCATTCGTCTTCATGGACGACAATTCGCGTCCCCATCGTGCACATCTTGTGAGTGACTTCCTTCAGGATAACGACATCGCTCGACTAGAGTGGCCAGCATGTTCTCCAGATATTAGCCCTGTCGATCATCATGGGATAGATTGAAAAGAGCTGTTTATGGACGACGTGACCAACCAAACACTCTGGGGGATCTACGCCCAATCGCCATTGAGGAGTGGGACAGTCTGGACCAACAGTGCTTTGATGAACTTGTGGATAGTATGCCATGACGAAACAGGCATGCATCAATGCAAGAGGTCGTGCTACTGGGTATGAGAGGTACCGATATGTACAGCAATCTGGACCACCAACTCTGAAGGTCTTGTTGTATGGTGGTACAACATGCCATGTGTGGTTTTAATGAGCAACAAAAAGGGTGGAAATTTTGTTTATGTTGTTCTCTGTTCCAATTCTCTGTACAGGCTCTGGAACTCTTGGAACTGAGGTGATTCAAAACTTTTTTTGATGTGTGTACATGGAATAGACTGGATCCTCTGTTCAAACTAAAACGATCATTGAGCAGAAATGGTTATGTTTGGCTACTTGGATATCATCTGGAGCAATTCGTGGACTTCATGTTCCCAAACAACGACAGAATTTTTATGGATGACAGTACGCCAATGTACAAGGCCACAGTTGTTTGTGATTGATTTTAAGAACATTCTGTACAATTCGAGCGAATCATTTGGGCACCCACATCACCTGACATGAATCCCATCAAACATGTATTGAGCATAACTGAAAGGTCAGTTCGTGCACAAAATCCTGCACCGGCAACACTTTCGCAATTGTGTATGGCTATTGAGGCAGCATGGCTTAATATTTCTGCAGGGAACTTCCAATGAGTTGTTGAATCCATGCCAAATCGAGCTGCTGCACAACGCTGGGAAAAAGGAGGTCCGACACGATATGAGGAGGTATCCCATGACTTTCGTCACTTTGGTATATTAAGTCGTTTGGCAACAAAGTGAAGTTATCATACTGTCAAATAAAAATATATTTATTTGTGCATTTGGGTATTTCTTATATATTGTTGAGAATGTGTGTTACACAGGCTGGGGCAAATAAATGTGGTCCGGAGAACAGTGTTCCAGGGTAGAAAGAAACACAGCAGAGGAAAGGAAATACACTACTAACCTGAATATAGCAGATGTTGAAAGTCGCCACCATTCATCTCTTCGTACTTTTGAGCACTTGTCAGCAAGTTGTTGAAGGCAGATCGACGCTAGATTGCTGGAACTGCTGCAGTCTCTTCCGAAATGTTCTGCTGCAGTTCTTGAAAGCGCTATGGGAGATGTTGCGATACACCTTAGACTCGAAGGCTCCCCACAAAAAATAATCGCATACTGGAAGATCAGGTGACCTTGCTAGCCAGCTAGGACTGTGACGAGCCTTACCTGTGCTAACGACTCTGTCAGGTGTGAAGATTTTGTAAATGTGCACCAGGGTTCGGCTGGCTGTATAGGCAGTTTCTCCGACCTGTTGGAAGTAACTGTAGGTCTTTTCCTCCTCCATTAATGCTGCCACAAAATAATGGTTTCAAGATGTTGGCAATGTAATGCCCCAAAGTCAGTGTCTAATGAAAGAAGATGGGAGCAATAATGTGGCATGCAGACACTGCACACCAAACCCCTATCTTCTCATCATGCAGTGGCGTTTTGTGCAAGTTATGTGGATTCTCCAGTGCCCAGAGCATGTAATTCTGTAAATCAACGTAACCACTCAGGTGAAACCACGCTTCATCAGACATAAAAAACAGATTGAAGCCATTCATTGTTATCTCGGTGAACAGCCACTCACAAAACTGGAGGCGCTGAGGAGCGTCTGCTGGTTTTAAAGCATAAACAATAGACACTAGGTTGATTTGCTAGAGCTCTGAAGCAGTTTCTGATGAACTGCACCCACAGTTTTTGGTATGCCGTCACGTTTCGGAATGTTTTTTTATTTCTTCAAACAAATCCAGTCTGACGCCATTTTCGGACTAAGCGCTGCATGCCACTCTTTGCTGGCACTTTCAAACCATTAAACTTCTCAGCAAACAACTGAACAGACCATTTCCACGATTTTGTTGGCACATAACTTTCCACAACGAACACATGATACTTCACTGTGAGGTTCATCGTCCCCCTTGCATTGCTCCACTCACACTGACACAGCCTTCACTGTGCTCTGAACCAGTGTGGATTATTTGGTAAGTATACATGTGGTATGCATGTCACGGGCGTGGTTACATGCAAACCTTCACGTCCAATCATATCCACTCCTCTAGGACACTTTCATTTGCTCCACACTGTACTTATTTAAGAAAAGTTTTCTTGCTTAATTTTATAGACAAATACTATTTGTATGGAGGTCTCCCAAAGGCAAATTGTGTACATAAAAGTTAAAAAGTAAATAAATTTGCTTTCAGAATAATTAAAAACGTGAGCGTTTTTAAGGTCCTCTTTGACAAATTAGAAAACTCGCCTTTTGTAAAAAATCCGGGGTACATCCTTGGAATTGCATGTCAATTTGTGACCAACACGTCTCTGACCTAGCTTAGGTAGCAGTCGGCTCAACCTGAGTTTCTTAAGCATCACTGACGGCTCTCTGGCTCCTCGTGTGGCGACTTTGACGGAACATTTCTCTAAACTCACCGCTGAAAGCGGTTTTGAATTTCCGACATTAATTTTGTGCACCATGAATTCAACCTATTCGTTCCATGATCTGGCAGATTACTCAGGATCCTAGTGATTTCAGCAACTGCAAGTGTGTGATGCAGCTTTAGAGGTGTGTGCATCTGAGACCTACAGTCACTTACTTCCCACGTGTAATCTGATAGACTATACCAAGATTGCAGTAATTAGTGGTATTGGAGATTCTAACTACGAAGGTATGAGAATTTTCTTTTGGTGCCTTGATACTTGCATTGCATTTGTTTTGGTGCTGAAACGAAAACTCGCTTCCAGCACAGCTTAACACGTCTTGGGCAGTTCTTGAAAGGAAGAAACGTCAAAACGTAGTCGGGTATTCGTGTCCGTCAGTGCAAGTACACACATGAGTGAGCTTCTGGAGGTCATATAAAATATAATACTCTTGTTCAACGACTTTGCATCTCTGACGCATGGACTTGGCAAATCATCACCCGTAAAGTGGCGTTTTAGTGACACAAACCTCAGTTATGTCATGTATTGATGTTGTCGAAATTGCATGGATAAGCCCAGGTGAGCCGGCCGGAGTGGCCGAGCGGTTCTAGGCGCTTCAGTCTGGAACCCCGCGACCGCTACCGTCGCCGGTTCGAATCCTGCCTCGGGCATGGATGTGTGTGATGTCCTTAGGTTACTTAGTTTTAAGTAGTTCTAAGTTCTAGGGGACTGATGACCTCAGCTTTTAAGTTCCATAGTGCTCAGAGACATTTGAACCATAAGCCTAGGTGACAAACAGCAAATTCTGATGGCAGCTGTCATATAATGTGAATGTTACAACAGGCAAGGTGGCCCAGACAGCATGCAGTGATGAGACGAGGCAGGAAAGTGGTGCATTCTGTGGCAAGGCAGGCATTCAGTGGCCTCATGACTGGTAAGGAATTCGGCAATACAGTGGGCACAACACGGAAACGAGATGTTGGCAACGCTGGATCAATGGCTGGCGAGGAGTTACAGGTGGCTTCATAGTGAGTGTTGTAAAAAGTCGATTTGTTCGCTGTGTGTGGAAACAGTGTAGCTACCCTCCCTACTTATGCTTCTGTTGGCGTCAGTTGGCTTCAGACATGACTGTTATAGCAACGATTTTTAAGTGTATAGTCTCCCTTTGGACCAAAAGGTGATCCCACTTCTGACAGCAGTGTATACAGGTATAGAGAGAATCGTGCTCTCATATGCCAGTTGGGCGGGGGACACGGATGTGTAGCCACATTTTAAAAAAGCTAAAAAGCACATGTAACATGAGGGCGTGCTGGAAAGTAATGCCTCAACATTTTTAATGTGAAAAATCTTCAAGCATTTTAAGTAAAACAAACGTTACTAAAATTCTACATCTTTATTCTTCGTGTCTATAAAGTTATTCCTCGACATAGTCACCCTGCCGATGAAAACATTTCTTCCAATGAGAGACCAGTTTATTGATACTGCTACGCCCCAAGATAGTATCCCTGGCGGACACTAAAAATTCGTCCAAGTTCTGCCTTGGCAGCTCTCACAAAGCCGAACTGCCTACGTCGGCTAACAGTATTAGGGGAAAATGCTGAGCGAGTTACTGCAGACAAGGAAGCTATTGAAGCACGCGGGAATGACCGAGCTCCCAAGTCGTCAAGCGAAGCGTGATGACATCATGGAAGCCAAGAGATATCATCCTCCTAATGACAAAGCAGAGTGTCGTGAGGAGGCCTAGCAGCAACGCAACTATAAGTATTCAGGTGTCAATCCAGCGGGCCTCTAAAGGGTGCAGGATAGACATAGCGAAGAAGACCAAAAACAATCAGTACTACAGTTGTAAATTGTTGTAGCTGTGTTGGGAAAAAACCAGAGCTCTCACTGAAGCTCAAATCGCTATAGGTATCAAAATCTGGCTAAAGCTGGAGATAAGTTCAGCCGAAATTTTTACAAATTACCCTAACAATGTTAAGAAAGGGTAGATTTAATACAGTTGGTGGTGCAGTGTTTATTGCTGTCAGAAACAGTTTAACTTGTAGCGAAATCGAAGTAGATAGGTCCTGTGATTTAGTATGGGTAGAGGCTATACTTAACAACCCCCTCCCCCTAACTCACATGATACAGTTGCCGAACATTTCAAAGAAAACTTGAGTCTCATGTCAAATAGGTACCGCACTCATACAATTATAGTTGGTGGTGACTTGAATCTACCCTCGATATATTGGCGAAAATACCTGTTTCAAGTCGGAAGTAGGCCTAAAACGTGGTCCGAAATCGTTTTGAATGCGTTTTTAGAAAATTGTTTTGAACAGTTGGTCCAGGAGATAACCACTTGAAATGTAAATGGTTGCGAAAACATACTTGACCTCATAGGGACAAATAATCCTGAGCAGATAGGGAGCATCGTGATGGATACAAGAATTAGTTACCATTAGGCTGTTGTAGCGAAACTGAATGCCATAACATCCAAACTCACCAAAAGTAAACTCAAAATACATGTGTTTAAAACGCCGGATTAAAATTCGCTTGCCACCATCTTAAGAGACAGTCTCCATCCTTTCAATCCGAATATGCAAGCGTCTGCCAGATGCGGTTTAAATTCAAAGAAATAGTATCGACAGCTATTGAGAGACATATACCAAATAATTTAATAGGAGATGGTACTGATTCCCGATGATACATTAAACAGATCAGAACACTGTTGCAGAAGCAACGAAAAAGGCGTACCAAATTTAAAAGAACGCGAAACTCTCAGTAATGCCAAAGTTTCACTGAAGTTCGAAATATAACGCAAACTTCAATGCGAGAAGCTTTTACTGCTTGCCACAACGAAACCCTGCCTCAGAATGGGCAGAAAACCCAAAAAGATTCTGGTCATATGTAAAGTACACCACCGGCAAGACGCAATCAATACCTTCACTGCTCAATAACAATGACGATGTTACTGATGACAGTCGAACTAATTAAATACAATTTTCCGAAATTCCCTTGCCAAAGAAGATGAAGTAAATATCACAGAATTTGAAAGGAGAACAACTGCCAAATTAGAAGCAGATATCCACGGTGTAGCAAAGCAGCTTAAATCACGTAAAAAAGACAGGGCATCTCATTTTGCGTCCTTTATTTTATAATTATATGTATAATGAAAAAAAACAAATTTTGAATTGGCTATATTATCTTTTATTGATTTTAATATAACTACAAGCTATGAACCTACATTGTGTGTCAGTCATCTGAGCACAAAACATTTAATGAAAACCAAATATAAACAAAGAGTGAAAACTTTACTTTTCTAGCTTTTTTCTCAGCAAACTCTCTATAAGCTTAGCAAAATCTAAGTTTTCTGTAACTTCGTTTTCATCGGACAGTCATGCCAAATTGGTCAGTCTTGTTTGAAACATTATAGGCCGCAAGTACGTTTTTATCGACTTCAGTTTGGAAAAACTGCATTGGCTTACAGTCACTGGTATTGTTAACAGAGAACGTAACGTTATCCAGACGTTGGGATATAACTTTTGACGATTATGCTTTTTGATAAAATTTAAGGCTTCAATAGGCGTTTTCTGTCTTCGAGATAATTTTACAGGCTTTAAATTTCGTCGCACAACAAATCGCCATCAATCTCTGATCTCATGCTGACAGTTAACTTTTCTCGTAATTTAGAACAACGTTATATTATTTCTTGTTTATTTTAATTTTTTATGTTAAACAAGAAATTCCACGTCGCTGAAAAAATCTTGCATCTGTTCAATTATTTGATCATCAACAGCCTCTTCACCTGATCTATGGTTAATACGACTTAGTCGGTATTTGTGGTTTAAATAATGGCTGCGTATCGAGATGCGACACTAATTCAGTTGCTGTTATGATAACTTGTTCGAAACCTGTTTGTCTATATGTTTCCAAGTAAGACCAAGATTTTTAAAGGATTTCGATAAACTCAACAAAAGTTGGTTGTGGGTGAGTGACTTGCTTTACTCATAACGTTAATTTCAAACAGAACATAATTCCGTGTCACTAGAGAAACAAGGAAGCTGAAGTTTTTTAATTGATCTCTTAGTGATGTCGCTTTGTGTGACGTCACAGCATTGCTTTGTTTGGTATCATGGCCAAGGGAACCAAGGCATTGTGAATTTCACATAATTGATAACTAACCGCTTTGATGCTTTCAATTCGACCTTCCCGGCGCGTTTCACTTAAATTTTTCAGCGTCTGTATTTTCAAATGTTCGGTCAAAATTTTCCATGGCGTCCACATGGCACCAAAAACCTAGCGGATTTAACTTCGAAATTCTGTTCTGAACGCTTTTATTTTTCCCCCGCCATCCTCTGTTATGCCAGCGCATCTTAAAGTTATTGAAAGTTGCTCTTTATGCTTTATATCGCAAGTAGAATCAAATATGATTGCATAATACTTTGAACCCTTCATGCAGTATGATATTGTAGACATAACCTTTGATATCATGAGTTCTATTAGTTCATTTTGAATATTTTTGCAGCAATTATGGTCAGCCAAATCACCATTCACTGCCAATCTGACATGCCCTACCGTGATGGGATCAAACTTTGCCAATAATTGTACAAGGCCAGAGACTTATTCCCCATTATTTGGAGTAAATAATTTATCTGATAAACTTCTGAATGCAATATTATTTTCAGCCAAAGACAAAGTTTTTGCATCAGTCTTTGAAGCACATTGTTCCATCGTAAATATTTTTTGAAGTTAGCTTTCGTTTTCCCTTGTCAATGGTTATTCCAGCTTTAGACTTAATTTCAGCCCAGTCCATTGAGTAAATGGTTTTGTGGTTAGGACTATTTTCATGTATTATGAAAGCTGCACTTAAATGTTCCCAATTTTTGAAACCCTCAGTGGTAGTCAAATTAGCAGCTGACTTTATGCCACACAGTCGACAACAACAACAAAACACACTGTCGTTTGATACTGACTAAACTAGCCACCATCGTCTGATAATTTCTTCATTTGATAATTTTCTTGTGCAATGTGTTAAAGAGAAATGACGCCCATTTTCATCTTTTGGAAAATTATTTAGATATACTTGTGAGGGTCCACATAGTATAATATGTTCTATCTCTCTCGCATTAAGTACTTTTGGCCACATACCTACATTAGAAACATTTTGTTCTGTTATTCCATGTACGTTGATACTTCCATCAACCACATGAGTCATACATTAATTTTTACTAGGAGAAATCTCAAGAGGATTCATGCAAGAATTTACTGGGCTGGTCAGTTTGACCATCTTTAATAAATGATTGTATATTTTTAGTGCCTAATTGTTCAGAATGTCATGAAATATTGGCTGATACATGGACTTCTGACTCAATATCTGATGTACAGATACAGACTAAATATGTATTAAGATGAGTTAGAGAGGAAAATATTCTTTTTTCACATTTTCGGATTTTTGTCTCATTATGAAGTCTGCAATTTCTGAATAAAATTATATATATATATATATATATATATATATATATATATATATATATATACACATAATCACTTATAAGCTCACATGCGAAATATTTTATTTTATTTTTCAAATATAATCTACACTGGTTGAAAATGTTAAAATTTTTACGTGCAATACTTCAAGATCTAATAAAATCGGTAATTTTTTATACAAAAGGCTTTGGATTGATGTATTATAAAGGTTAAATTACGTGTTTGTATTGGTAGCACTGTCAAAAACCGTATCGCATCATTTCGTAGTATATACATGAGTTGTATGTCGAAGTGCTAACATTTTCCCAAGGAAAAGTGTTGAATAGATTGATAAATCTTTAAAAAAGCAAAGTATGACGCCAAAACGAAGTGTTTTTAACAAACGTGGGCTTCATGGTAATAGATTTTTGAATAAAGGGAAATATTGTGTTCAACATGTGGCATGTGAAGTTGCAGACAATGAAATAAAGGCAGACTCGTCAGTGTCTAGAGAACCACCAATTAGTGCTGCAAAGATTAAAATAAAACATTGTGATACCCTTGTTAGGAAGTTTTCTCAAAACGAAAGTGATGTAAATTGTAGGTCAGATTATATTCTGATAGAATTACACTTCCTAACAAGGGTGTTAGGTGAATTTGTCTATTGTAAAATATGTAGAAGGTCAGTTAGTTTACATGAAGACAGGAAACTTACCATTAATTGTGCCAGTTATAAATGTACTCATTCATTTTGGAATTCTGATTAGTATAATGATAATTATTTTGAAGTAAATGTTATGTGGTTTTATGGATTGAGATGTATTGGCAAAAAACACACTACGTCAGAAACAATGTGTGCCATGATAAATATGCCATGCCCACTTTGTAAAATCGACAAGTATACAGGATTTATTGGAGGTGCTGTGGAATCTGTTGCCTGTGAGTCAATGAAGGGTGCTGCAAACGAAGCTGTTGAAATAAATGATAGTGAGACTGACATACTTGTAGCTTTTGATGAAACTTTGCAGAAGCGCTGTTTCTATTGTCGAAGCTAATAGATTTCCAGATTTTAACCGAACATTGTTATAATAGTAAATCATGGAAAGAAGAAGGGCACATCTGTGACAGAAATTGTGATGGAACAAGTGATGGTATGGAGGCCTTTGCATGTATTGAAATTTTTAGTCGATCTGTGAACGAAAGGGGAGTAGCCCCTCAGCATTATGGTGAGAAGATTATCACAAAACAGGAATGTGTTCATCATGTCTAAAAGAGAATGGGCACCAGGTTGGGGAAGTTGAAGCAAAGTTTGAGAGACAAGAAACTTTCTGATGGTTAAACCATAAGAAGCAGGCTGACAGACAAAAGATTGATGAACTACAGCAGTATTATGGGATGGCCATTAGAAATAATAGTGAGGATTTGTTGAAAATGAAGCAGGCAGCATAGGCTACCTTCTTCCACAGACTGTCAATTGATGAAAAACTAGTATACTACCTTTGCCCTAGTGGACCTGGTGCAGTTACCACAATGCCCAGTACTCAAACAGTTCATACAGCCATAAACATTCCATCCCAAAAGCAGTCATGGATATCATAAAACCTATTTACAGAGACCTGGCAAATCCTGAATTATTGAAGAAGTGTCTACATTGTCAGCTTCAAAATCCCAATGAGTCGTTCAATAATCTTATATGGACTCACTTACCAAAAATGTTTTTGTTGGAATGAAGGCACTAAAGTGGGGGTGGGGGGGGGGGTGTCGGTGATTCTGTTATTGCTTTTAATGATGGCAACATTGGTAGGGTGAAAGTGGTACAGCATCTGAGAGGTAATCCTGCAGCAAACTGCATCAGAGAACTTGAACAGATGGACAAGGTTCACATTGATAAAGCAAAGTATACAGCAGAATTGGCCACTAAGGTGTCCAGAAAAAATAAAAGAAGAGAAAACTTGGAAAGAGATCAAGAGGATGATATAAAGTATGGTGCAGCGTGTTTCTGAGTGACTAAAAATAAAAAGTTAAGGATATACTAAGTGAGTTACAGTCTTTTGAAGCTTTAGAAGGCATTCCTGGAAATTTACATTTTCTGTTGCATTTTTCCCTAAATCTCAGAAACAACTTTGAGTAGAGTATTCAAATTTCCAGGGAGTAATAATATACATATTCTGAGTCTATTGAACCAAAAGAAGAACATAATGCTATGTATAATTAAAATTATCAAGGTTAACGTACAAAAAAGTACACAAAATTTTAACTGTGTAGTTAAAAAATTGTATTTCCGAAAGCAGTGGCTGAAATGCAATAAAATTATTGTAGTTCAGTAGACTCAGAATACACAGTTTAATGTCCTGTAAAAGTTTCATGTCAATGGCTATAGTGGTTCCTGAAATACAAGGAAGTCAAGTCACTAAATTTAACATTGTTGGGATAGGGCGTTCCAATTCCCCTTAATAATTTCAGATCAAAGGGATGTGTAGCTCTAATGTTGTTGGAAGACCTACAGAGATGCCAGAATGGAATTGTTACGATATGTTTGTGCATAGAGATGCATTCAGGTATTCAGGTATGGAAGGTCAAATTATTTTTGGTAAAAGCCGAAGTTAATGAATGTCACTGGGAAGTGTTAACGCCATATCCACATTTTCTGAGAGTAGTCACACACTAGGTCTAGTCAGTTTTTTCACCAGAAGTCGTCAGAGTTAACTGTTGTGAACACGAGAAACAAGATGTATGTATAGGGCAGAAATACGGCTTGGCAGAACAATAACAAACGGTAAGACCTGTTTCTTCGCGGGTGTCACATTACATCTGCCAGCTCCGATCGCTATTATGACCACACTTAAGTGGGAACAACCTCTGTTGTACTGGCCCAATAAACTGCTACAAGTGCTGCCTATGCAAAACTGAACCTCTTTAAATTATAACTTGAATCCAAATATTTTGGGCTCGTTGGATGAACTAGTAATAACGCAAAAAGGAGGAATTGCAGCCAAAAAATGTTCCTGCACTTACAGGAATACTAAGGCAGACAACATCACAGTATCACGACTATAAGAGACATCTATGATTGCTGTGAGTAATTGTGTTAGTGTGTAAGAAACGATTTCTGCGGAGACCTTCGTGTTCGATTCGATGTATCAGCAGTAGAAAATCATGTAAATTAGCTGTATGGTAATGAAAACATATCTAAAGTTTTATAATATATGACTATCGGTGCAAAATATGTAGGATCTGGTTATGAAGAGTACTCCAAACTGAAAAATTTGAGATGAATTTTCTAAAGGAAGGGAGAGATGTTATGCCTGCAGAAAGCATCGCTGAATGACATAAACAATTCGTCCAAGTTGTAAATAGGCAACTCTGCAAGATAAACTGCTTGTGTCAATACCATTAGACTGCCAGAGGGGGACATGCTGAGCTAGTTATGGCAGACATGGTGGCTATTGCAGCATGGGGGAACGACTGAGCGACAAAGTCAGGAAACACGCATAATGACATCATGGAAGCCGAGAGGTACCATCAAACTAGTTACTAGCAGAGTGTTGTTCAGGTGCCAAACCAGCAGAAAAGAACCTCTGAAAGGTCAAGTTGCGAAAGTCTGAAGTTACTAGGAGAGCTGACAGCAGGGGTATTGTCATTGCCATCCCCACAGCCACAGAGCACCATGGGAAGACGGGAAACACCAATACAAAAAACTCATCCTTCTTAATATATGTCTAATTGTTGAGTGCTGATTGCTGACTTCCTAGTATGTAGTCTCAGTCATTGTGGCAGTTGCAGCTATCCAGTGAGAGGGGAGGCTATGGAGGTCATGAGTCTGGCTGGAAGGACGCTGCTGCCGCCAGCTGCACTGTCAACTACTGAGGCAACACAGATGGGGCCTGGAACCTGAGAGCCGATCCCTGTTAGCCAGCAAGTAGTCCAGGCGGATCTGAGGGCAGCACCCCTGAGTGCAAATCTTCATGAGAGCACTTTGGAGATCGATACATAGAGCTGGAGGCCAATGGCGTCAATGGCCCAATGGCTACCATATGATGTAACAGCCACCACCTGACGCTTCGCTGCACTGGTGAAACTGCAACTGCGGCACATGCCGGCCTTCTCTGTTGATGATCCTACTGTTCTGCTTGCCCAGCTGTGGCACAGCACTTTGGAAGACAACCCTGTATTACTGCCTAATAAATATGTTTGTTATTGCTAATGATATTTTCTTGGTGCTTTCGAGCATAGCTAGGTCTTCACCAGTGCACCATTCCTGGCTTTCTGCTGATGACTGGAGCAGTCTGGGACTAGACTCCTATATCACTGTCACTGTAGAATGTTTGACTTCGATGATGGAGCCACTGGTTTATCTGTTTTTGCACAACATCATTACTCCTTTAAAGTGGCTTTAAGTTTTAATAACAGATGAAAATCAGATGGGGACAATATGAGACTTCAAATGGTTCAAATGGCTCTGAGCACCATGGGACTTAACATCTGAGGTCATCAGTCCCCTATAACTTAGAACTACTTAAACCTAACTAACCTAAGGACATCAGACACATCCATGCCCGAGGCAGGATTTGAACCTGCGGCCATAGCAGTCTCTTGGTTCTGGACTGCAGCATCTAGAACCGCTTGGCCACCGCGGCCGGCCGAAGATGAGACTGTATGGAGGATGATCGATGACAGTGAACCCATGCATCAGATCATTTCAGATGTTGCAGCACTCATGTGTGATCTGGCATTGTTGTGCTAAAGGAGAGGATCCACTGTGTATGGACAAGCTCTTCAAATTAGAAACTCGATTACAGTACACTGTTTCTCATGCAGCGACTCTTAATTTACACTCCATCATGTTGCACGCTACAATTAGGAGCCCTCTGCTGTCAGATGGCTGCAAATATACAGATATGATGAATAAAGATGGATAATGTTAATAACGTTTCTTTTATTTAAGAGTTTTCACATAAAAAATTCTTAAGTATAAGTTTTCAGCACACTTCATATTTCAGGTCGAATGTGGGATAACAGGGATGGGCTCTGTACTGCCCTTGAACTTTGATCTGTCAATGCAGTACACATATAGTGACATGTGTATCTGATTGCAAAGACTAGGTACTGAATGTAAAATATTAATGAGACAGAAAGAAAATTAAAATTACTAATTTCTTGGAGTCCATGTCATGATTGATAACTGGTGTGGAATGTTCAAATGCTGGAGTTGTGTCTTTACCATACACAAATTGAAATGATCATCTACTTAAAGAAAAATTGTACAGTTATGGTAAACAGTATTAGGGCTATATACAGAATCCAGATGTTGGGATGTTGGGATGCGTACCATATTGAGTTGATTCATGCTCAGTTCATTGGAAATGGTTCCATAAATGTTCGGCGCATTCTGTATTAAGGTGTACCACACAGAATAAGGACAGGAAAAATATATATATCTAGAAATAACTTAAGGCTCACTTAATCAGAACCTATCTACATAATGTAATACAATATGCATAAAATTGACATTTTAGAGTGCCATTTATGAAATGAGAACATCCTCAGATACTACAGTGTACATGCATTCATATGTGTATATTGTCTAAATGTTACAGTACTTTATAATAGGTGATTCTAGTCATTCTGCTCTCGTCTTGTTTTTCCCAGTTATCTTGAAAACACATAGCATGCTGAAAGTAACTATGAAAAGGAAGAAGGATGGTGAATGCACTAAATTAAAATAAGTGGTGTGAGTGAAGTCGTGTTAATAAGGTGGAATTGTTTGTATTGTGTTTGTATGTGCGTGTTTGTGAGAGAGAGAGTGAATGAGTGAGAGAGAGAGATTAAATTAGACCCGTATTATAATCTGTGTTCATCTTATGCATTTCTATATCATTGACATTATTGTAAAATGTTCGAATGTATTGTAAACTGTGTACAAAGTTATTGTTGCATAATTCGCAACAGGTGTTTCTATGCACTAACATCTAGAGTAATCCTCAGTCTAGGACAGCTTTCCATGTAATGAAAGGTAACACAATTTTATGAGTAGTTATAAGAGAAAACATATGAAAGTAATTACACGCAATGTGGAACAAATGAGTTACTTTATTGTGGGTGGTCTGCATTACTTTTATGATTAATTATGTGCAAATAATTTGAATTGAATTTGGCCTAGATGTTGTCTAAACATGTGTACCAGAATTTTTAAGTATAACAGCTGAAGACGCAAATGACAGTAGTAACAAGAGTCATTAATTCGCAATAAGATGGGTTAGATATGCTTCCCATTATCCTATTTATTTACAGTGGCCAAGGGAACAAACTGAAGCTCCCCATAGGACATGATTAGATGTCAATGCAACTTCAGGCATGTACACAACATTGGTTGATGGTTAAATGATTAGAGTTGTAATTCTTTCTGACAGGTAAAACAGCCACCAGAATGCATTAGGTTTGTTCAGGTTTACTTTGTTACCTGGCCTGATAGGATAAATAAAGGATGTTAATGGTATCAGATGCAGAGTGATTACTGTGAAAGATATGTATTCGTGTGAGACAGATTTATCAGTTCCTCACAGAGTTTGAAAGTGGTCTTATTGTGGGTCTCTGTTAAGGTAGCTGATCGTCTCATTCAGTATCCAGAATTATGTGAAATCTGGGAGTGACAGTGGCCTGATTTTGTACTGCATGGGAATGTGAGCGGAGTCATACTCATCATCAAGATCCCAGTCAATCGTAACCCCTTCACATATGCACCTGTCATCTGAGAAAAAGTAATTGACTCCATGTAACACTATACGTTATACGTCATACCATACTTTTTGTCAAAGAGTAGAAGCAGGTAAACTAAGGATGTACCATCCCATTCGTAGGCTGCCATTAATACTACAGCATAAACACATGTATCTGAAGTGGTGCTGTGAGCATGATACATTGCCTGCTAATGAATTGTGCTGTATTATGTTGAGTGATGAATTGCAGTTCTGCACTATGATAGATGGTCATCATTGGTGAATATGGTGGTGACAGGGAGAGGTCCGTTCTTCGTTGTTACAATAATAGAGAGAGACACAATGGTATTGTCCCATTCTTCAAATGTTACAGGGAGACATGATGGTGTTGCTCCTGACATCATGGTGTGGGGAGCCACTGGGTATGGCTTCTACTGATAGCTGGAAGTGATAGAAGGATCTCTGACAGTACAATGGTGTGTCACAAAAACCCTCTTACCTGTGACGTCACAATATTGCAGCACCATTTTTCAGCATAATGATGCTTGCCCGTACGGGGCAGGAGTCTTTATGAACTGTGGGTGTTGTGTTGAGGTACTCCTGTGGCCAACAAGAACCCCAGGTCTCTCCCCAATGCAACAGGTGTGGGACCGGCTCAGACATCAGCTCTGTTCCAGTGCCAGTATCCAGGATATCAACGACCAGTTTCGACAGCTGTTGGCCCTCTTGTCTCAGTAGAGGATACAACAGTTTACAAATGATTCAGTGTATCTATCTGGGTTAGAGGGGCTGCAACTTCATATTGTTAGATGAGCACATACTACCAAGTTCTTTGTAAATGTGACTCAGTTTTGTAATCATTGCAGTAACACCACATAACCCCGAACCAATTACGCTGTATTTGATACAATCCTCCCATTCTGAGAGCTTCACCTTTTTGCCAGGCAGTGTATTTCATTAGCCTATTCAGTCATACGCAGTATGATGTACCAGGCCATACTGGAGTTTATAAGAATTTAGTGTTTGCAATGAAAAATAATAATGTTCATATGTACCTATATTAAAGTTCCAGTATTCACTTACCAGATCTTTTAAATGCAGTTACATTTAATATACTCACATCAAAAAGGTTTTGCATCACCTCGGTTCCGAGAGTTCCGGAACCTGTACAGAAAATTGGAATAGACATCAACATAAAATCCATTTCTGCCCTTTTTATTGCTCATGAAGACCACACATTGCATGTTGTACCACCATACAGCAAGACCTTCAGAGTTGGTGGTCCAGATAGCTGTACATACCGGTACCTCTGATACCCTGTAGCACGACCTCTTGCACTGATGCATGATAGTATTCGTCATAGCATACTATCCACAAGTCCACCAAGGCACTTTTGGTCCAGATTGTCCCACCCCTCAATGGCGATTCGTTGTAGATCCCTCAGAGTGGTTGGTGGGTAACATCATCCATAAACAGCCCTTTTTGATCTATCCCAGGCATGTTCGAGAGGCTTCATGTATGGAGAACATGCTGGCCACTCTAGTCGAGCGATATCGTTATCCAAAAGGAAGCCATTCACAAGATGTGCATGATGGGGACGCGAATTGTCATCCAAGAAGATGAATGCCTTGCTGATGTACTGCCAATAAGGTTGCACTGTCACTTGGAGGTTGGCATTCACATATCGTATAGCCATTATGGCGCCTTCCATGACCATTAGCAGTGTACGCCGGCCCCACATAATGCCACGCCAAAACAGCAGGGAACCTCCACCTAGGTGCACTCGCTGGACAGTGTGTCTAAGGCATTCAGCCTGACTGGGTTGCCTCCAAACACGTGTTCGACGATAGGTTAAAGGCATACGCAACACTCATTGGTGAAGAGAACGTGATGCCAGTCCTGAGCACTCCCTTTGGCATGTTGTTGAGCCCATTTGTATTGCACTGCATGGTGTCGTAGTTTCAAAGATGGACATCGCCATGGACGTCGGGAATGAAGTTGTGCATCATGCAGCCTATTGCGTACAATTTGAGTCATGACACGACTTCTTGTGGCTGCATGGAAAGCATTATTCAACATGGTGGAATTGCTGTCAGGGTGCCTGCGAGGCATAATCCGTAGGTAGTGGTCATTCACTGCAGTGGTAGCCCTTGGGCGGCCTGAACGAGTCATGTCATCGAGAGTTCCTGTCTTTCTGTATCTCCTCTATGTCCGAACAACATCACTTTGGTTCACTCAGAGACACCTGGACACTTCCCTTGTTGAGAGCCCTTCCTGGCACAAAGTAACAATGCAGAAGCGATAGAACCGCGGTATTGACCATCTAGACATTGTTGAACTTCAGATAACATTAGCTGTGTACCTCCTTCCTGGTTGAATGACGAACTGATCAACTGTTGAACCCCCTCCGGCTGACAGGTGCTGCTCAAGCATGGTTGTCTACATCTTTCAGGAGGTTTTGTGACATCTCTGTACAGTTAAAGGGACTGTGTCTGTGATACAACATCTACAGTCAACGTCTATCTTCAAGTGTTCTGGGAACCGGGGTGATGCAAAACTTTTTTTGGTGTGTGAATGTTTCAAATAATCGGGCAACATGTAGAACAGTTTTATTCCCATATTGCTTGCACGATTCTAGCATAAACACATATTACTTGAGATTACATGCCTATCTCCTTTTAATCCTGAATTGTTAGTGTGTATGTCATAATCGTGTCTCATGCAACTATCTGTGCCAGTTAAATTTTTAAATATTCGTTAGTTTGTCTGTAACATTCATGCATGGTAACAACAGCGCTTGCAGTGTTTTAAACAATGGTTTATACAGCTGTCTATCTCTGCTTCCTATAACAACACTACCCAACAGCCATTTTAGATCTGCGATGTGATACATCAACTAGTATATACTCTAGTGTGTAGAATCCGAATATACTTTTCAAAATGTTCTAGCATGTACTGTTTTTGAGTTTTTAAAGATTTTTTTTATTTTTTGTATTCAGTACTTCGCTTTTTGCACCTCTTCTGTTTTGATGTTTAATTGTTCGTTTTTGATTTGCGCAGGAGAGGTAGAAGACCTACAGATCGTCAGTATATGGTTGGTATGGTAATTCAAGTGTGTGGAAGAGATCCTCAGAGACTGTTTCCTGTGAAAGATAGTGCAAATTTTTTGTGTTAGAAACTTGCACCAAGAAAATGGCAACTAGCAAATCTTATTGCTGTCCAAACCACCCCAACAACTTTTGTTATGTGTGTGGGAAATTCACTCCAAAACTCAAAGAAAACCAATCACTGATTTGGTTAAGAAGGCTTACAAAATGTACGTTGATTGTCCTGTTGGTGATCAGAAAGTATTGAATATATAGAAGAGTACTGCACTCAATATCATGACACCTCTCCTCAGCTCTTTAATCAAAAGGAATTGAACGATTTGGTTCGCGATCTAAAACTTTCGAAACACCAAGCTGATCTCTTGGGGTCGAGACTGCAACAACGGAATCTTCTAGTTCCGGGGACCACAATTTCCTGTTCCAGATTAAGAGGTGCTTCCTTCGCTCAATATTTCGATATGCAGAATTTCGTGTGTGTGTGTAGAGATCTCAATGGTGTGATGATGCAGCTAGGTGTACAACAAAACCCACATGAGTGGCGACTACTTATTGACTTCAGTAAAACCAGCTTGAAAGCAGTACTACTGTATTATGGCAATGCATTTCCATCGGTACTGGAAAATGGGGTGAAGTGATACAGTTCGCAAATTAAGAACATATTAACACACATAATTTTTTAAAAAAAATCTATTTATACCAGTGGCTGGTTAGATCTATGTTTGGAATATCTGTCCATGTA
The DNA here is from genome assembly GCF_021461395.2 of Schistocerca americana. Classification (NCBI taxonomy): domain Eukaryota; kingdom Metazoa; phylum Arthropoda; class Insecta; order Orthoptera; family Acrididae; genus Schistocerca; species Schistocerca americana. Next base: position 338,372,240 of record NC_060130.1, read on the forward strand.
ATCCTTTTTAATTTTCTTATTTTCTTTACCTATTTTTTTAAAGAAAACCCTTGTACTTCACCCCAGGTAAAGGGGTGAAGTGATACAATATATGAAATGGCTGCTGTATCACGTACTAACAGCGCTGGGGTGAACTGAAACAAATAGTATGTTTTTAAAAAACTATTTATTCACAAAGAAATTAGAAAACATTTTTTGGAAATTGAAGGTGACCATAGTGAAGAGTCGCTGGCTTTGGAATACATGAAATAACTTCATGATGGTGTACAATACTTGACTCCTTGATTTCTGGCCATGCAAAAGTGTCTCTATAGCAGCTATACTGTTTGAGAAAACTTACTTCTATAACCCTGTTACTACCACTACTGGTTTCTGACACACCTGAGACTTGCGAACAATATAACTTATCCTTTTTTGTTATTTGGTCTTTTAGTTTTACAAGCAAAAAGCTTCCTACAGTGAGGGTCATGCAATCAACTTCTGTGGTAGGCTCAACTACTTCACAGTTTCTTTCTGACTTTCTTCTGGGGCAGCCATATAGTATGCCTCGTCTTTGTCATTGCTGTCATGAGACGTCTCCAGTTCTTCTTCTGATTCTGGTTCATCTTTTCCAACGTTCTTGACACTTCTTTCTGGTTCAACGTGGAGCTTTCTGTCCACCTGGTTCTTGGTCTAGGTTTTTCTTTCCCATAGTGTAGCTCCCTAAGCAGACTTTTTACAGATTCATCCAGGTTTTCTTCAGTATCAACGGGATTTGAATCCACAACTTTTACAAGAAATTCGGCTTTATTGAAATGTAGGGTATGTGTTAGTTGAGTAAAGTTTCCAGTATCCTAAAAAAAAGCACAACATAACCTGTCAAAGTAAACAATTCAACTGACCTGAAAAATTGCCACGAAAAAACAGTTGACTGTCACAGGGATTAGAACAGACCTAGATGGTCGAGAAACATCATTGTAGCCAACATTTACTTTCAGTTGCTAATACAGAGATATATTATAGCAAACGTTGCATTTTGTCTCAATTCACCCCATTCTATCACTTCACCCCAGATTATGGTACCTTTGGCTCACGCAGCAGACATGAAAGAAACTTGTGAAACCATGGCTTTGCTGCTAGAGGCAATCAAATTTAAGGATCGTGAATGGCAGCTTTGCTATGATTTAAAAGTTGTTGCACTCCTTACAGGTTTACAGGCTGGATTCACGAAATATTGCTGCTTTTTGTGCCTTTGGGACAGCCATGACACCATGAACCGCTATACAGTCCAGGAATGGCCTATAAGGAAGTCATATGTTCCTGGAAACGTAAATGTGAACGATACCCCATTGGTGGAACCTGATAAAATCATTTTGTCTCCCCTTCATACCAAGATGAGCCTTATCAAGAACTTTGTCAAAGCTCTGAATAAAGAACGTGAGGCCTTCAATTCCTTAAAAGAAAAGTTTCCCAAAGTAAGTGAGGTAAAGCTGAAAGAGGGTATATTTGTTGGACCACAAATAAGAAAATTTCTTAAAGATCCAACCTTTGATACCAAACGCATACAAATCCAATTAGGTGCTTGGTCTTCTTTCAAAGCAATTGTGACAGGCTTTATGGATAACAGAAAAGAGAAAACTATGTTACCATTATGAAAGAACTGTTAGAAAACTATAAGAATGTTGCTTTTTACATTCTCACCTCGATTTCTTCCTGGAAAATTTGGGAGCCGTAAGCGATGACCATGGAGAACGCTTTCACCAAGACATTCTTACCATGGAATACCGTCACCAAGGCCATTGGAGCCCTTCGATGATGGGTGACTACTGCTGAGGTCTTGTTAGGGAGAGTGATGAAACAGCAAACAAAAGGAGAGCTCTGGCATCGAATTTTTCAAAAACCAAAGACTATTAAAGGTGAAAATATGTGCTGAACTAATTTGGACCTTTTATTGGCATCATGCCCATATATACATACCAAATAGTATTCATTTCAAACGTTCTGAAAGTGTATTTTTGTTTGACTTAATTGTGTCAATTTTTGCTATTACCATTTTTTATCCTGCTGTGTATCTAGGAAATGTGACACCATAGAGAAAAACTGATTCTACCAGTGTATTCAGCACCCAAAAATTAGGTAAATTTACAAACCAGATACAGATAAGCACACATTAGTATTTGTTTGTTCCTAGATCCCTTTAGACACATTAAAATTTACTAGTCTGTTCACATACTGGAATTGATGTATTTAATGTGCTTATCCCTTTATGGCCACATTCTATCTAAATACCAAGACCCTTATTGCTTCTTTATTTACAATGGGTTGACTGTTGATGATGACGGCAGGTTAATGCAGAATACTGTTTTGACTACTATGGAAATTTATTAATATTATTTTCTCAGGGTCTGTAGTGAATTGATATATTGTTAACAATTTACTGATCTGACGTATAAAAGAGCTAACTACATATAGGGTACCTGCATTTTGAACTGCTTTTGTTAATAATATTGTTTTATGTAAATCAGTATGTACGTTCGAGTCACTGATATGGATCAGGAGAACTACAATTTCCATTAATGACCCTTGAGGTGCCCGAAAGCTGACTGACCACTCTTCTGAGAAATATCTTGTGATCTTTAAACAGTCACAAATTTTGTGTCTCTACTTGTCTTGCCTTATACCTATTTTTTGTGTGTGACTGGTAAAAAAAACAAATTCATCCATTAATCTACATCCAGCATTGGTGAAACCGATCTTTTTATGGCTCTACCCATCCATTAATTAAAAAATTGTGTCACAAAATATGGATAAGGAGAGAACCATTAGCGAATAGAGTTCAGAATACAGTTTATTTCACTTCAAACATTTTACATGTTATTGGTAGCAATATTTATATATAAGGCTAAGATAAATGAGGTACATAAAATTATCATGATATTTGCATCAGTGGAACATCATTACCTATTATGTGAAAATTATATATGCAATAACCTTTTAAGCAGTGATTTCTTACAACTTTGTCTGACAGTAATTAGTTAGAATTTTGAGTCACTTAAGTCTGATTCCTCATACTCTGTTATGGAGCAGCATGCTGCCCTCTCAAACCAATCTTCTAAAACAGTTTTGAATGTACTGTAGCTAAGACAATGGATAGCTTTTGAAAGTCTACTGAAAAATCTGGGTCCTAGATATTTGTGGCTATTGTGAACCTTAACTAGCTTACTGTGAGTGTATCAATTGATTGTCCAGTTCTTGTGTTGTGTTCGAGACCAGACATCCTAAGGTTAAAATCATATAATTTATCTTTAACATTGAGAAGGCAAATTTACATATAGAGGCTAGGAATTACAATTACACTACGATCTTTGAAGTAATCTTCACAAAATTCTCTTGTGGTAAGTGCTGCTATACATCTGGCACCCTTTTCTTGCCATCTGAATACAATTTTGAGCTGGGGGAGTTACCATGTAGAAGAGCTCCTTTTGTAAGGCAAGAGTGGAAAAATGTGAAATGTCCATACACTAATAGGTTTATGCTTAATTATTCCTCAGTTTGTACAACAGATGAATCACTCAAGATAATTTCGAGCACAGGTTTTCTATGTGACTCATCCAGCTAAGTTTCTGGTACATGTAGAAACCCAACAGGTTAATTATTTTGTAATCTTTATTGGAGACACTAAAACTGAAAACAATGACCTCTTTTATTATAATTTGTAAACACATTATCTCAAACCAATAATACATTTGTCCATTGCTCCTCCAGATCATTAACTTACATAATTAGAGTTGTATCACCTGTGTCTAATAAGAACTCAAATGGTATAAATGAGGGTAAATCATTCATACACACAGTTAATAAGAAAGTACAGAGTACTGAGCCATGTGGGGTTCCTTTTGTAGCAGATCAGCATTCTGATCTTTGAGTATAGTTACTGACTGTTCTCCCTTGCTTTGCTGTGACTCAGCAACATGAAGAGGATTCTCTCCAATTCTGTAGTATTGGCTCTTTATGATTAGTGTATGCTGTGGGAGTCAGTATCAAACATTTTTCTCAAATCCAGAAGAGTTTCAGAGGTTATTTCTTTAAACTTAAAAGAAACCGCGTTGTTAAGAGCTAAGTATGGTATTCTCATTGAAATGCTGGTCCATCTGTTTGTACATATAATATTCTATTATCTTTGGTATTATTGGTGTGAGTGAGATGGCATGGCAGTTATCAGGGGATGCTTTATCACCTCTGATATGAGTAGGTATTAAAATAGTAATTTTTGGCCATCTGGAGAGATCCTGTCATGAAGTATTTGGTTGATGATTTCAGTTAGTGACTGTAAAATTTCTTTATTGATGTTTGTATTACATAGTTTGAGAGCCCATAGAAGCTTTTGGTTTTTGAGTTGCTAAGTTTGACAACTGCTTCACATACTGTTCTGTAAGTTACACAAGACCAGCAGTAATTGTCAATAGCTTGCTGTCTAGAGCTGGGACCAAAGATTTGGCATTATTTACATCTTCAGCGAGAGTTTTAATTTGTGCCAGGACTGGTAAATTGTGCATTTAGGTGCCTGGTTAAATTCAAATGTTGTGTTTAATTTCAGATCTTACTTTTGTTTTAATATCTTTCCATCCTACTTCACACTTTGAGTTGAGTATACAGTTGTCTTTAAGTATCCTCTGACTGTTCTCATTTCTAATCTATACATCCTTCTTGTTGCTGTCTAAGCTTCCTTCTCAGCTGGATTCTGCTGCAATCTGTCGCAGTGTTCAGTCATTTCCTCACTAAGTTGGCTCAGGTGTGGCATGTCCCAGTCCCTCAGTTCTTGAGGTTTATTACACTGGTTCTGTTTTGTGTGTTTTTTGTTATAGATGGGACATGTGACAAGGTTTTCTACAAGTAATTTTAAAAATTTCTGTGTTGATTCGTGGGCAAACATAACATTATCGACTACTGTACCCCAGTTGATGAAGCTAAGATGGTTTTTTAACTGATTCAATTCATGTTCATTGCTTGGTCTGATTCCCCTTCCAAGTTAAGTTGAAGAACTGTCTATTTTTTTGCTTAGAGGGGGCCTAAGCCATGGTTCAGCATGGTCAGAAATCGTGAGGTCTGTAGTATTAAATACAATTTTATTTGGTTGAAAGTTGCAGATTATATTATCTAAGCTTGCATTGAGCCTGATGGGATTATCATACAGACAGTAGTAGTCTAGTGATCTTAACATGTCTAATAGGTACAACATATGTTTAGTCTTATACCTAATGTCTATGTTAATATTACTAAATATTATAACTCTGCCATTATTATGCACCAGGAAAGAATTACCCAAATAGGATGGATATCGATAGATGTGATTTGCATTTACAGAGAAGTAAATTATTACAATTTCAGGAAAACTGAATGAATTATTTGAGAGACAGAGCTTTACAAATTGAGGAAATCAGAAATTCATTGGTTCACCTTTAGCCCTTCTGTAAGCAGTTACTTAGTTTGGCATTGATTGACAGAATTGTCTGTCCTCCTGAGGAATATTGTGGCAAATTCTGTCCAACTGGTGCATTAGACCACCGAAATCCTGAGCTGGATAGAAGGCCCTGTCCATAATGCTCGAAACAATTTATACTTGTAAGAGATCCAGCGTCCTTGCTGGCCAACGTATGGTTTGGAACCATGAAGACCAGAGATAGAAACTCTCATTGTATGCATATAGGTGTTATCTCACCAGAATGTAAGTTCAGGATGGCTTGCACTGAAGGGCAACAAAATGGCGCATACAATATAGTTGATGTATTACTGTGCTTTAAGGATACCACAGACAGCAACCAAAGGGTGGCTGCTATGAAATGAAGTGGCACCCCAGCCTGTCATACCCACTTATCAGGCCATATGGTGAACGACAGTCCAGTTGATATCCTACTGCTGTCCAGGTTATCTCCAGACATGTATTTGTTGCCCTTTGGGCGTCAGTTCAAAGTGTTACTCATCCCTGAAGACAATTCTACTCCATTCATTGCAATTCCTGGCTGAATGTACCTAACACTGCTGCAAATGGGCTTGCTGGTGTACAGAGGTCAATGGAATTTGGGGCAAGGGACACCATGACCTCAGCCCCTTTTCGGTGCGCTATCAATTAATAGTTGTTGTGGTCACTGAAACAGCGGTTGTATGTCAGATCAATGATAATGTTGCATCCAGTGCTCTGAGTGCCTATAAGAATTGTTCTGTCTTCACTTTCTGTCATCTCCTTAGCTCGACCACTTCCTTATTGATACTATGTTTGACTATGGTTTACCCATTCCTGCTGAAACTGTTAAATAATCGCATTGCCACTATTCAAATGTTGAGCATTTCACCAATTACTCCCACTAATTTCTTTGAGCCCAACAACATACCCTCTCTGAAATGCTAACATCTGCATGTATTGTTTGTGCACCTGTCTGTGAGGCATAGTTACTGTCCACTTGATTACACAGTATGAAATTCACGAAGACTTTATGCCCTGATACTGGCATGTCCTGAGTTTACTATACTTGCCAGCTGCAGGGTGAAATTGTGCTGCAGCATCATATATTCATCCACTGGCTGCCAAAGTTTACAATTTTGTATTTTCCGTCAATACCTGTATGAATTTCAATTTGTGACCAATTTACATAGCTCCTTCCTGGTGTATCATTTTTTTAAATTTTTATGGTATTTTAAGAGAATTATAATCATTTTTTCAAGATTTTCTAGAAATAATTCCATGTTATTACTAGGAGAACGTTATGTTGATACAGCTATTAGTTCCCGACTTAGAATCAGCATTTTTGAAACTTCAAAAACTGCTTCTACACTTCATATTCTAAATTAGTGGTTTGTTTGATAAAGATTGAAACACCATAATACTTCAGATTTCCTCTACAATAACATGTGGCTAATTAGCACTGATAAGGTACACTTAATCCGTGTTCACTATGAATTAGCCAGTATCCTTTTACTGAATAAACATCACAATTTAATTCTTGTAACCAGTACACCATTTCTGTAAGTTTATTTTTAAGTCATTTACATTAAAAGGGATAAAAAATAAAGTTTTTGCATTGATATCTGGTATTGGCAATTAGCATATATTGGGTTGATGAATAAATTCGAAGAGAGATTTTGATTATCTCTAATGTATGCTCCTTCACTATTTACAACAGTCTGCCAATGCTGTGATAACTCTTTGATTCTGCGACTATAGAAATTATGTGATTTTTAGTTGAAGAACTCATCAAACCATTTTCATAGCATATCTTCATGCAGAAAGGACGTTTCCTGAAGGCTGTTCAACAGAGAGTGGAAAAGGTGAAAATCCGAGGTCGCAAGACCTGTGTGGTATTTTTTGTCAGTCTAGCAGAATGCTGGCGGGCGTTACTGTGGAGCAGCATCACTTCACGTGGTCTTCCTTATCACTGTGCGTGGATTGTGTCTGCAAGACATCTCAGCTGTTGGCAATAAATGTCAACAGTGATGGTTACACCTTGGGGAAGCAATTCCTAGAACATCACACCATCGCTGCCTTACCAGATGCATAACATTGTCTTCTGTGGATGCACTTAGGTCTTTGTGCAGGGATTTGGTGCTTTGTTTGGGCTCAGTCATTCCTTTCTTTTCTTTATGTTAGCATAAAGACAACATTTCTCATCACCAGTAATGATACAGGATAGGAATGGTTGGTGTTGTTCATGAGCCAACTGATGACGAGTGAGCAGAGATGCACATATGACCACTCACTGATTTTTGTGATTTAGGCTTAGAGCATGCAGTACCCATACACTTGATTTTTAACCATCCCCATTCTTTGGAAATGTCTCAACATGGTGGAATCATAACAGTTCATCAAATTTGCCAGTTCTCAAGTACACTGATGTGGGTGACTGTAGATTAACATGTTTAAATGAATGTGGGGTGTCACTAATGTCAAAACAATTGTCCTTAAAATGAGAAAAACATTTTTTTGCCGTACTTTCTCCAATGGCACTATCCCCATACACAGCACAAATGTTTCTGGCTGCCTCCACTGCTGTCATCCCTCTCTTTGAACTCAAAAAAGAAGAATATGTCAGAAATGTTCCCACATGGCATTCCATTTTCTAGTGTCCACTGCTCCACTCACTACCTCCAAATGAAAAAATGACAATATGTAAACTCAAATAGTAACAGTGAACTACAAATAAAAAATGGCAATCCATAAAGAAATCCATAGTATCTGGAATACCATCATAAGAAACAAAAATGTTACGAACTGAAGCAATGTCCTTATATGTTCAAGACAGATGGCTATCCACACATTTTTGAACAGATGAGATTCTAACAGCTATACTGACTTTAGACAGAATTGTAATGACCTTTATTCATTTCACTGGACTGAGCTGCTAGAGAATATTAATTTCTTTGTTTATAATTCTTGTCATGTTCCATACAATTATTCCTGTGTCATTGCTCACAGCTATAATTAAGACGCACAACTTACCATTGAACCTGGTCAACATTTTGATACTGAACATAAGGAGAGCAGTTCAAGATGTGTTCAGTGAACTCAAAAGCAAACTTTTATTATTCCAACTGACCAAGTATCTGAATTAGTTTTGGTCTTTCACAAATTCAGTAAGTGGTTCAAAGTTACGTACTCAACTGCTCAGTAATGATGTTGGGGTGAAGGTGGCAGATGATAGATATAAAGCTGAAGTATCAAATTTGGTCTTTCAAGTTTTTTTCACTGTGGAACTTTGTAATACAGTTCTTCATTTACTCCTTGCATGAAAACCACAATGCCAGATAATGATGTAGTCATCACAGAATAGACACGCACCTACATTGTTTTCTTGTGTCAAGAAATTGGGGAGTGGTAAGTACTGTTAATATTCTATACAGTTCATGCAAATGAAGTTGCCCCCTTCTATCAACAGATCATTTCAGGTTACTGGAAAAACTAATGATGCTGTGTTAAGCAATTAGACAATTGCTAGCCGCTAACAGTTTTAAGAAAAAGTTTATTGGAGGATGAAGATATTAACAGGCTCATATTGTCTGATGCAGAACTATGGAATTTATTTTTTGATCATCGATTATGACCTACTTGTAGAAAAAATCTCATCTACGGCAAACAACACAGATTCTGCATACAGAGATCCTTGAAACTCAATTTTGGTGTCCTCTTTTTTTTCTTTCCTATGATAATATAGTATACACTATATTTTAAACCATATATATCCTGCAACTATAATATTTTAATTATGAGCATAGCAATCATAATAATAGTAATAATATTAAACAAAAATTATCTGTAATAGGACAAAAATAATTTCAAAAGTTAAACATACAAACTACATTCAGCATAAGCTGCAAGGTGAAATACATTAGCAGCCTGCTAAGATAGTACAAATACACTATCACAACACCATGTCTTTGATGAAACATACACTGCCTTCAAAGCAGATTCTCATAGTATAATATATGATAAAGAAGATAATGATTATCTTCAGAAGCTTATTATAACTCATATTTGAGATTTCTGAATGTGGAGTAAATTTTTTTACATAATGTTACTTTGAAAGACTTTAATATCAACTGCTCAAAGTGGCCTCCTTGCATTTTCCAAACATTTAGTAACTCACTGAATCACGCTATTCTGAAATATTTCAGACATACTTGCATACACAGTTACATGAGCAGTTGGATGTTCTTTACTAGTTCTTGTACATTCTTTGTCAATAGAATAAATGTGCACACAAGGACAAGTGCCTCTGGAGGAACAAATATACAGGAATTAGGCAAATACAGAGGCTATGACACTGGACTTATGTAACTAACCCATTTCCAGGAATGGCTCTACATATTCCTTCCAGAGTGCGCAAGTGCACCATTATGTCGTAACTACAAGCTCCTCTGAATGTAAAATGGAATATCTTTCAGCACTTCAGGCAAATTGTTTATGAGAAATGGGTCATGGTTCAAATGGCTCTGAGCACTGTGCGACTTAACTTCTGAGGTCATCAGTCACCTAGAACTTAGAACTAATTAAACCTAACTAACCTAAGGACATCACACACATCCATGCCCAAGGCAGGATTCGAACCTATGACCGTAGCGGTCGCTCGGCTCCAGACTGTAGCACCTAGAACCGCACGAAATGGGTAATGCAATCAACTGATTTAGGAAGTGGGGACCTGAAATACAACTTCCTATACATTCACACTAAAGCAAATCTGATATACATGATTTGAGGAGATGTGCAAGCTGTCTGCACACCAATAGTGGCATTATGCATATTGAAGTTATCCTCACCTATTACTACTGCTTCATCAGACCATATTAAAACTTTTAAGAAGTAATCATCTGGTTAATATGATGGTTGAATCCATCCACAAACTGCATCTGTAGAAGGTAATCTTCTGGATGCAGGTGTTGAATTATCAAATAGTGATTCATTTGGATCTCTTCACCATGCAACATGTCAATTACTATTCTTTGCAAGATATGCTACTGTGTTACGTCATGTGTACTTAGCTGGGTCCTTCATGTATATCTTCAAAAATGGCATCTTTTGTAACTGTGCTATAGCTAGTGTATATGTGGCCTCTGTTCAGTGATAGTCAACTAAAACAATTGGTCTCTCAAAGGCAAAAACCATATGACAAAATAAATTTTTCTGTGGATAACATTGACCAGGATACCTAATAGCATATTGACAAGCAGGAACTTTAGCCATATCATCTGATGCACCAAGGCCCAAAAGCTTATCAAAATATCTGGCATTTTTTTATGCCATAAATGGAACTGAAATGAGCATTTGGTGTCATTGGCCGGGAGGCCCCTTGCAGGGCAGGTCCGGCTGCCTTGGTGCAGGTCTTCTTACATTCGACGCCACCACCTGCATGCTGGATGGGGATGAAATGATGATGAAGACAACGCAACACCCAGTCCCTGAGCAGAGAAGATCTCCGGCAGTCAGGTAAAGAACCCGGGCCCGTAGGATGGCAATCCGTCACGCTGACCATTCAGCTATCGGGTCGGACTTTATACTATATAACTCTCTATACTGTTCTGTAATAAACACAAGGGCAAAATACAGCATGTACTACTTCCCATCTATGGAACAGAATATGTATACACTTCATTCATCAAAGGGGGGCACTGCCCTTAAGAAACATCAACACTGTTACAGCTTGTTCTTTGTGACATACAGAGTTACAAATATCAACATAGGTTTCTTTTTTTTTTTTTTTTTTTTTTTTAAAGTAACTCATATCCTGACAATATCTACTATGTACAGAGTTTTCAAAACACTTTTGCATCAATGGTTCTCAAAAGGAGTCATATAGCTATCTAGGTCATGATGTCAACAATGTATTCACGAAAGGCTTAAGATTCCATATACATTGTTTTCTTGACAGTAATAGGCAAAATAGGTCAAGATTTCCATCAATGTAACTAATAATAACAATGACTGGACACCCATACAAAAATGGTCTGCAATTATTAGACTGAATAGTTAAATGTATAATTAGTTGTTATTCAGTTTTGATGATAAAAATAGTAAGAAAGTTTGGCAATTATCTGTAAAATGGCTTATTTACCCTATGGACAATGCACTATCCTAATGAACATAATGTGTAGGAGACATGAAAGTGGCATGCATTATAGTTGTCACTAATCAATGGAAGAAAGGTTTGAATGTATTAGGTGAACATATACACTTAGATAGTGTGGTTATAGGAATTGGACAATAACATGGAAACACAAAAATACAAGACATTATTACACCTAATACAGTGTAGGAAAACTGCTGGTATTGAAAAAGCTACTAATCATATCAAAATGGCTAAATACAGGTGGTCCTGCACAGTTTTCAAGTGAAGCTTAAGTCATGTTGAGTGATTAGCTAAGAAAAGTATGTAGTCTATAAAAAAAATTTGTGTGAGAGTGGAATGAATTTAATGGCAGCCCAGTCTATAACATTTATTATATCACTGAAGTGGGTAATGGAATAAGAAGAATCATTCATAAATAAAACAATAAAAGTTTTCCTGTTTTATTTTATACTTTAGATAATACTTGAGTGACTAGGTGCTATTTTATTGCAAACATAATTGAGTGCAATGAATGAATAATTTCTTAAGTCTTAAATATATATTTTTGGTTATGGAGATATCTTCAGCTTCCATATAACTGCTGTAATTTCATTTTACGTAATGGTAGATGGTCCTGGGCAGAGATTAAAAACTCATAGAATAGTTGTTTCATCATTACAACATTGATTATTTAACAAATTACATATTCTGAGTGTTCATTGACATACAGAAGACAAACAGATTAAAATTTAAAAAATATCTTACATATGGCAAGTGAAGAGCCAACTAATGTGACAAGGCAAAATATTTTTAATTCATATTTGATGATCCAGTGGTAAAAACTGTTACTAATATGGTAAAGACATTAACGCATTTCAGTATAGAATTTTTCCTAAAATTAACACTTTTGTGGCTGGCCTACAAGGAACAAGCAGCTAAAACATAATTAAAACCTTTCTGATAAACATCGTATCAAGCAAACTCATGTGAACACACATGATGAAATGTGGAGGCATATGGAACAATAAAATGTAAGCTTTCTACTGAGTGATGAATAAAATTTTTTCATCAATTAGTAAACTACACAAAATCAAAGAAATATTACTGCTACACTCATTGTGATGCTGGCTCCACTCCAAGTGTGTGTTTTGGGTTTCTCTATACTCAAGAAACTGTATATGTTATTAGACTGCACTCATGCTTCAGCTCCACACCTTATGCTGTGCCCTTTGTACAACACCCTCCAGGCACAGCATTAACCTGAAACAGAGTGTCCATAGTAGTTCAGTACCAAGTATAATCAAAAACTAAAGGATGGAGACAATTTGCTTCTGCCTTTAAAAAAAACTCATCATTTCTTACAATAATTCTGTAGTATTTGGTTGTATTGGTAATTTGCTCACTTTGGTTATGGAGATATCTTCAGCTTCCATATAACTGCTGTAATTTCATTTTACGTAATGGTAGATGGTCCTGGGCAGAGATTAAATTGTTAATTGTGACAGGGAATTGGTCTTATTTGGTTTTTAAATGCAGACATAATGATCTGTCTATGACAGATTATTGTACTATTAACCAGCATGCATTAACCAGTATCCAGTGCTTGTTGTTTACTACCCTGGAAAGGTGACCCACAAATCTGCAGTATTTCTATTATTTTCATTTCAGTGAGACAAATTTCTATCGAATTTGTTGTATTTTATGACAAGAAAAGAGCTACCAATGATTATTATGTGACATGTTTTTAAGTCCAGTACGACATCACAACTCTTTATCAAAATATTATATGGTTGTCATTGTGTACTACAGAATAACAGGTCTTTCCATTTTCCTTTTTTACCTTAGTTGTTGAGCAGTTACAGAAGTTTATGGTAACAGAGGATTTTTCCCAAGATTCTTTTGATTTTGTATTTGAAACTGACCTTATAAATTCCCCAGATGATTCTTTTTAAGAATACCATATTGTAGTTGCATAAATTATGGTGTACAAATGCAGTGGTAGGTATAAGAGTAATAAATCAACACAACAAACTATTTTTGCTATTTTAATAACAGATTACCATCATCTCATTTTATGTACCGCATTCATGGATGCTATTCACCCACCAGTATCATACTTCATCAGCAGGTGTCAATATTCCCAGTATTTATATCTGCTGGTGAATCTCAGAACATTATTGTATTGGTTGTGGGTGATCCACACTTTAATCAGATCATCCAAAGGGCAGTGAACTATCAGGAGGAATGATGGGTTCTGTACTACCAAGTGGCCATCTAGATTTTAGTTTTCAATTATTGCCCTTTATAAACTAAGACAAAGGCTGTCATGATTGATTTTCAAAGAACGCAAGTGATTTTCTTACTCATTTTTACCCTATTCAGGTTTTGCCCCATCTCTAATGACTTTACTGTAAATAGTCATTAAATCCTAATGTTCCTTCCTATTTCCCTAAGATCAACATACAACAGTTTAAGAATATCTTATTTCATGACTTCATATTACCATCAACAGTTGCAAGAACTTCAGAGTGGTGTGTTATTCAGCCCAACACAATAATAGTAGTAAACTGCCTATTTTAAATGCATTTTACTCTGTTACTTTCCAGATCAAAAAATATTTATATCAAATAACCTACCTCATCAATAGCTCAAAATCTTAAACATGGCTGTGAAACAGCAACTGTGTAATTCAGAACAGATCGAAAAATCAGCCAAAAGCAGTGCACTCTGTAGACCAGTTTCTCCTGCTCGCTTGAGCCTGTATATTTCTAGCAATTGAATTAGTCTCTGGCATAAAGTATATGTAATTAATGCATATATTTTATTTTGAGACACCTATTCTGTTTATATGATAACAAGAGCCTCTACCTGTGGGCATTTACTGAGTAGTCTTTCTACAGTACGATAGATGTAATCTCACGCTGTCTAAAGCCATGGCTTGTGGTAACTCTTGTTTCACAAATTTCATTTATGACAAGAGGAGCTCAGCTTCATCTAATCAATTGGTGCAACACGTGATGTAATAAATGAGTACATTTACTTCAGAAATGTTTTTCTATTAATATTTCTTTTCTGTTAGTAAAAATCATTTTGTAAATGCTGTATACATTTTTAGTGCGAATGCTTCTGAAGAAGATATTTTTACAAATATCGAAACCATGATCAAGGGATAATAAACCTTTATTTGCTATTGGTTGGCTGATTTTTCGCATCAATATATACTGTTCTGGAGCCAAAGTACAACATAGCACAATTTAAAATAAGAGAGTTGACTATTGTATCTCTTCAAGGCTGTTAACACCGCATAATCTGCCCTATCACCCATAGCAACTTTTGTCTGAAGCATTTTTGTCAATCACTAAAAATGCTCATGTTAACCTTGCTATCTGTTTTACATGCTTCACTCAATGTTTAAAAATCAGACAAAAAAGTAAGAATAATGAAAGTGACCAACTCGGTTAACAAATATACCAACTTAATGTCCAAAACTGGAAAATTACAGTTTGGCATAGATTATTATATGCAGCTTAGGTAGTAACAATTGGAAGGCAGCACTTACGCAAACTGCATGAAGAAGAGAGCAAAATGCAAATGAAGACATCTATTAAACTGAAATAAAAGTAGCAAAGAGAATCTTAAGAGACAGGCTATGAACACTACGAGATCAAAAACCGATTCTGATAAGCAAACAACAAAGGCATGACCTTACTGAATCTTTTTGTGTACCATAAATAAAGAGAGCCAAAAACCAAACAGGACTTACAGTAAGTTCAGCGATACCACTTCAAATGGTTTTTTTCCTCACTATTTATGATCTGGAAAGAAACCACTGTACAATGCACAAAATTCATGTAAGCAAATGGGGCAAATGACTACTCAGCCAGAATACCAAAGTGTTAGTGAAAAATGTTTTCTCTAGAATTCAGAAATGTTACACAATTTCTTGACCAACTACAAAGGAGACCTACAACTTATTATTCCTACCTACTTATTGAGGTGCAGCAGCAGTATCACACAAAGAAACATTGATTACACAAGAAAATGTTCAGAGAGGAGCAGCTGTAACAACAATTACAGGAGGTGAAACAACACAGCCAGAAATTGATAAAAAATGAAACAGTGAGAGTGACAGCATATTCAGCTAATGAAAGATCTACATCATCAGATGATCTACCCACAAAGAGAATGCAAGTTTCTTAAAAAAAAAAAAAAACTACTCATTGAGGAAAATGTGTATTTGAGAAAGATGGTATCAACAACTGTTGCTTAGAATCTTTTACAAAGTTAAAAAAACAACCCGACTTTGAAATTTGTCCTATAGAACGAACCTCATTAAAAATATTCATTGCATGCCTCTTCAGTAGGCCAAATTCAAACATAAATATATTCATTACAATGAAATGAATACCCCTAGCTGTATACAGGCGTTGATATAAGTCAACAGGGACAGTTGAAAATCTGTGCCCCGACTGGGAATCAAACCCAGGGTCTCCTGCTTACATGGCAGATGCCCTATCCATCTGAGCCACCAAGGACACAGAGGATAGTGCAATGGCAGGGACTTATCTCTGGTATGCCTCTTGTGAGACCCACATTCCCAACTTCTTGTCCCACACTATATTCATAGCACCCCTGCCCATTATACTCATTACTCACAGTTTTTTGCTGATTCCTGCAAGAGTTCTGGCACTGTTTGTGCATCCCCACAAAAGAAGAAGATGGTCAAGTGGCCGGTGAGCTATAACTATATATATATATATATATATATATATATATATATATATATATATATATATATATATATATATGTCCAAAAGAACAGATACCATCTTCATACATATAAATACCTTTGTTCACAAACTTGAAGGTAGTCTTGAAGGTGTCTTGAACAAAACAAGGGCTCCTACTGGCGGAAGCAAAGCTGTGAGGACAGGGCGTGAGTTGTGCTTGGGTAGCTCAGTTGGTAGAGCACTTGCCCATGAAAAGCAAAGGTCCAGCACACAGTTTTAATCTGCCAGGAAGTTTTATATCAGTGCACATTCTACTGCAGAGTGAAAATCTCATTCAGTGTTACAATTGTTTCAACAACCACCAAACCAGGGCATTGTTACCTCTCACCAAACAGATGAACACACTAAATCGGAGATCAAGTACTATGTTAGCACTGAAGATCATGAGATGAAGCCTGCCACACCCTTAATTAACTGTGCTACATCAACAGGTGCGCACTGTGTAAAATGGCTGCCTGCTGCCGTCTCCACCTCCCACCTAACCAGTGCTAGTAGTATACTGATCAGTGACACTGTTAATGAACTACAACCCATTCACTTTCATTCTAATGATTCAGTGCATACTGACATTATGGACAGACATACTCCAGAGTACTGCAACTGTTGACCAACAATCGCCACCATATATGACCACTTTCCACTGCAGAGAACTGATATTTGCAGGTTACTGCAGACAAATCCATCCTACAAATGACCTACCTATGCCAGACCATGCTCTTCCATGGCCTACACCTGAACTTTACGTTCTATGTGATACCATAGATCACCCGGGTGACGTCACACTTGTTAAGTTTGTGCTGTGCCCCACGTCACGTCATCACGACAACGTCACATTGACAACAGCCGTATCATGCTCTGGGCCACACCTGCCACATGAAGTCACTCAAATAGCAGGCATACCGTGTCTACCTGCTACTGCACAGAGTTTTCACACCTCGTGAGAACAGCATATCAGTATGGGGAGCCTGACTGCAACTACGAATCACACAGTGTGTGAACACAAGGACTACCTTCAACAGCTGCCGAGTTGGGTGATCTACACTGACGTGCCATCTGCCACCCTGTCCACCGCACTGTACTCCTTGCTTCCCCACTACTACACCATCCTTCATGACGCCGATGCACCAGCTGTGGCACCTGTGCCACATTCTGTTATAACTGGTCACGACTCTCTCATTACAAATACACCTATCGCAACTACCATGCTGCAGCTCCAGCCGCCGCCTTTATCAGTGCCACCAAAAGGTCTTCATGAATCTTCACCATGTACTTCACATGATTACAACCTCATACAGGTCCTGGTCACTCGCCACCGGGCAGATTACCGCCGGCCACACACTGATTTACATCTGCCACCGCTACAAGTTGATTCCCTGCAAGAATGGTTCACACTCTGTGAGTGCATGATGCAGTTAGCCAGGATCACAGACGACTGTGACAAGTTTTTGGTGCTATTGAACCACCTCCCTACCAACACCAATCTTATCAGTGATGTCCTACTGCATGCACCAACCACTGGCAGATATGAGACAGTGAAGATGCTCATACCGAAATGCCCATCGCATTCACCTGAACAACAACTCCATAGCTGAGAATTAATACTACCCTAGGTCCACTGGTCCGACACCAGCCCCACCACCTTGTTTCTCATAAACTAAAGGTGGCCGAGGTCATGATCAAGGAACTGTCAGTGCATGCGCCTCACTGACTACAATGAGAATGGAAAAAGATAAAATGTGGTGCATGTGCAGAGACTACAGACATTTGAACATGCACACCATCATTGATAATTAGCCCATGTCCAATATTCAGGACTTCCTCCGGCAACTGGCTAGTGCTACCATACTTAGCATGATCGACTCTAAAAGAGATAGTTGGCAGATCCCAATGGCCATGAAGGACATCACAAAGACTGCAATAATTACACCCTTTGGCCTATTTGTTCCTCTTTATGCACTTCAGACTAAAAAACGCAGCCCAGACTGGCCAGTGGTTCATTGACGGGTTGTTTTTTTACCATGCTCTTTTGCTATTGTTACTTGGATGATGTACATATATTCTTAGAAACAACTCGAGGTCATGAGAAACACCTGCAAGTGGTATTCAACAAACTAGCAGAGCAGGGTGTTGTTGTCAATGAGGAAAAATGCCAAATCTGGCAAAAATGTGTTACATTCATAGGCCAGCTCGACAACACTTCGAGCATCCACCCCACCCCAGAAGAGATAGACGAAGTACGGACCTACCACCAAGAATGGACTATCACAGGTTGCGCCTTTTCTTAGGGGTAATTAAGTTTTAATACAACACCTCCCCCATGTCGCAGAGACACTCGTCCTGCTCACACAGTCACTCCGTGGCAAGAACACATCAGGCAAACATAAGCTCACTTGTATTCCTGATTTGCAAGGAACTTTCGAGAACATCAAAACAGAGCTTGCTCAGATCACTGCCCTGGCACTTTCATCCGTGGACACTCATATGGTTATGATAGCCGACACCAACGACTGAGTGATTTGGGCAGTGCTACAACAGAAAGTCCCCAGTGCAACCCAACCCCTATGGCTTTTCTCGTGGAAACTTACTGACTCCCAGAAGATGTGGTCAACTTTTGACTGTGAGCTTTTGGCGATATACAAAGTGATTTGATACTTCCCACACGACATCGAGGGCTGGCAGCTTACTATCTACACAGACGCTGTTAAATACCTGCCACTCAATACCTCCTCTTGACAATTCTGCCACCTGAACTTGATTTCAGAATATACCAATATACTACAGACTTACGCTATGTATGAGGGAGCTGACAACACGGTGGCTGACTTTGTCTCATGACTCGCTGCCACATCGACACACCATTACTTTGACCAACTATTGGAGTCACAAGCAACTGACACCAACTTTCAAAACCTACTATCTGGACACACAACAGGCCTCCAGCTCAGGAAGTGCGACATTGCAGGCACAACAAAACTAGTTTGATGCAACGTATCCCATGGTAGGCAATGACCTGTCATCCCACAGAACTTCCAGAAGACAGTTTTTGACCACCTCTACTACTTGTCTCACCCCGGAGTACGCCCGACACTAAAACTGATAACAGATAGTTTCTTTTGGATTAACATTAACTGGGACAGCACTGCATGGACGAGAGCCTGCAACCAATGCCAATGGGCCAAGACAGAACGTCATGCCCAGCCACCCTTCGGGAAATTCTCCAGCCCGAAGGGCTGTTTGCAACATGTCCACATAGACCTGGTGGGGCCCCTCCCACATTCAGACAGATACAAGTACATGTTCCATAGACAGGACAACTTGATGGGTGGAGGCCACACTCTGACTGATACCTTAGTCGACACCGTCGCCCGAACTTTCATCACATTATGGACTGCACACTTTGGCTCCCAGAGTCCCTGACAACTGACCAGGGCCAGCAGTTTTAGTTGACCCTGTTCTCTGAGCTCTGTCACCTCTGTGGGTGCCACCAGTTCCACACAACGGCCTCCCATCCCCAATCCAACAAACTTGTGGAACAGTGGCACTGCACCCTCAACACATAACTCATACACCACAACCAGGAGTGGACGGAGGCTCTCCCCTGGGTGCTGCTGGGCATACGAGCTGCCTACAAAGATGATCTGGGTGCCCCGCTTGCAGAGGTGCTCTATGGGGAACCGATCACCCTCCCAACAGAGTTTGTACCACAAACCACCGACCCTGTGGATGTCAACCTAGTAAAACATGTCAGGAACCACATCTACCACATCCACATTCCATCGCCATCCCACCACAACAAACCAACCATCTTTGAGCACAAGGACCTACCATCATGTACACATGTCATGCTCAGGTGCAAAGTAAACAATAGACAGTCAGGCTATAACATGGTCTTCAGGTCATTAGAGCACTGCATGCCCCTTCCACCTACGACTGACACAGCAGGTCTGAAATCTACTCTTTCTTTGGAGGGCTACCTGCTCATGTCGGCCCCAGAGAATTTTATAATACTGGATGGCGCACTACCATCCACCAGCACCTCAATGGGCATCACCACTGTGCCAATGGTACCACTGCTTGACATCACAGGCCAGCCACACTTTACGGGCACCCAGATACCTGGCAGACTACAATATGTTGGCATTACCCATCGCCAGCAGGACAACACATTATGATGTACGCTAGTCACTGTGCTGCACTCTTGTGATTTGAGGGGGGGGGGGGGTCCTCTGGGGGATTTAGAAGCACTCTATCCCCCAATAACATCGCTGCCCTACCACAGCAAGAACAACTGTATCTTTGTCAGATCAGTTTTCTGTAGTACAGGCTCTATGCTAAACGCATTGTGTATATGTTGCAAGAATAAAAGTACTCATATCAAGTGCTGGGAATGCGAGTGATCACATCATTGTAATTACAACAACTGCTCCCCATTACCTACACAGTTATTAAAAAACCAGTTTTCAATGACATTATGAAACTTACGAATAGCCTTAGGAGATAGAAATTGTTTTTAGTGACAAGGTTGGAACAAAATCAGAGTCAAGACAAAGGAACAGTAGGCAGGAATGTTAGTAGTGCTTGCTGTCCATTCCGAAGTTTCAGTCACAGAGATTATCAGGGGGAATTATTAGTATAGTTTGTTACTAACCAAGCTTTTTGAAGAAAAACTAGAAAAATGCAGCAGGGAACTGAATAACAATTTGGGAGGGGGGGGGGGGGGTTAGAATTGAGGCATTAAGAAGCAAACCAAATGAAGATTTGGTTGGTAGGATTAAAACAATAAAAAAGTGATAGGGGTGGTAAAATCACTGCTAAAAATGACAAGTTAAAGGAGTTGAAGAATGAAATTTGGAGACTGGCATTCAAGTGCCTGAAACAATAGGGAACCTTAATAAATATAAATTAGTTGCACACTCAGGGGACAAATGAATCAATGTACAGATTGATTCTGTTATATGTGAAGTGACTGAATTTAAAACAAAATTGTCCTGATAAAGTTGAGAAAATTGGAAAACTTTTGAAATAATGCACAATGTGATGAAACAAGAAGGCCAGGTATTAAGATCAGAAATGGATGAAAACGACAATAATCTTGAATGCAAAATTAATAACTTGTAAAGTAGGTAGTTAATGATAAAGTTATTGCACTAGAGAAAGTTGCAGTGTAATTCCATGTAATTGTAAAGTAGTTAATATTCTTAGAAAACTATCTGAATTGGAGGAAAATTTTGTAACTAGAAGTAACAGTAGTGGGATGAGCACCAATGTGCCAATTAAAAGTTTTAGAGGAAATAATAACATTAACCCAGTTGATTTTAACCACATTTTTGTCATAATTTTGATAGTTGTTTGACTGATTTGCTTAAGATAAATTTTGTAAAAGTGTCTTTGGATGAGGAAGCACTCTCTTGGACTAACCAATATATTCATGCAGAAATGACATATTGCGCTCTTGAAAACAGCTTTCAGAATAAATTGTCAGAGACTGAACAAGCTAGTATCAAAAGTTAATTCATAAATGGACCAATTAGTGAGAAGTGAATGGCAACACGAAAGATTTTTGAGAGAAGCACCTGAGAAAATCAATAATCCTAGATCAATCATTTGATGAGCTTACACAAAAAGGTGTATGAAAGAGGAGATTACCAAGGAAAGTGCAACAGGGTTTAGTTTATGGGGCAGATGATTCTATTTTGATTTCTAAAATATGTAGATAAACTGGACAGGGGATTAGAAAGAAATTATGTATATAGTTTTTAATCAGAATTTCCATAGTGTGACTCAGCGCAAGAGTGGAGAATTACAGAAGGAAACGGGGAAGAAATTATCTGTATAATTATGAGGGAAGACGTCAGAAAAGTGATCCACAGTCGAATGACAGAAATATTAATGAGAAAGAATACAAGAGAATTTAAACAGATCATTGGAAGGAAACGCCAGACCATTTAACTACAGTAGATATGAAAATAGGGGTAATGATGAGGTACATTAGGGATCCTCCAACTGAGATCTAGCCACTTTGGTGTGGGAAAAAATAGAAGAAATCAGGCTAATTATCACAAAAGAATTATGAGAGAAGGATAAACTTTGAACCATACAAGCAACAAGATAAAGACAGAAATAGATATCACATGAATGGATTAAATTTTGATAGGAAATTTTGGGAAACAATGGGCATTGGTATATGTGGGGAAAATCAGGACTAGGTTACACAGAAGAGTACAGTAGAATCCCATTACAAACTGTCTTCAGGGCCATACGGAGCAACAGAAATGGGAGATGTCATCAGCACAAGACACTGGGTCATAAACCTTTGATGGAGCAATATGGAGGAGGAGATGAGGCAGGAGATGCTGTATGCACGTCCACACCTGAGAGCAGACCATGAACAAGCTCCTAAGCAGTCAGTTCATCAGTGCATCTGATGATCGCAATGTGGTTGCTCACTGAAATACTGTGCTCACTGGACACTGATGTCTGGCCATTCACCCGTAAACTACATAAGAAAAAGTTGAAGATCCACAAGTAATGGACTATCTGCAACATTCTATGTCATCCTGTACCACTGGTCAGAGGAAAGCAACAGCTTGAGCAGGGATTTGCTGTCCTTTGTGTGGACTGCTGAAACACCACAACACAAACAGTTGTGTCTGGAGTGGTGCTGTACCAGGTAGCTTTGACTGCTGATGAAAGCTGTCACATTATGTTCAGTGATGAATCGTGGTTCTGCACTACCCTAGATGACCATTGTCAGCAAGTATGGTGGCTACCTGAGGAATTCTTCCAATTTCTTAGAGAGGCACAGTGGTGTTCCTCCTGGTCTGTGACGTGTGGGATATATGCAGCTGGAGTGATATAGCACCCTTAATGTGTCTAGATATCACTCTGACAGGTGACATGTACATAAGCATCCTGCCTGACCACCTGCATCCACTCATGACCATTGTGCATTCTTACAGACTTGGTCAATTCCAGCAGAACAATACAGCACACCACATAAAAAGAATTGCTACAGAGTGTCTCTAGGAACATTCTTCTGATTTCAAACACTTGCGCTGATCACTAAACTCCCCAGAGATGAACAGTCCTGAGTGTATCTGGGATGCCTCGCAATGTGCTGTCCAGAGGAGATCTCCACCCCTTAGTCCCCTTAGAGATTTATTGGCAGTCCAACAGGATCCATGGTGTCAGTTCCTTCCATCACTACTTCAGACATTAGTCGAGTCCAGGCCACATTGTGTTGTGGCACTTGTGCATTCTCGCTGGTGCCCTACATGATATTAGGCAGATGTACCAGTTTCTTTGACTCTGCAGTGTTTAATCAGTGTGTGTGTGTGTGTGCGTTACTACTTTTCTATATATTACTGAGCAAGATGGCGCACTACATAGCACACTGGACTCCCATTCAGGAGGATGATGGTTAAAACCAATGTCCGACCATCCAGATTTAGATTTTCCATTATTTCCATAAATTACTCCAGACAAATGCTGGGATGATTCCTTTGAAATGGCACAGCCGATTTCCTTCCCATCCTGAATGCAGGCCAAGCTTGTGCTCTGTCTCTAATAACTGTGATGTCAACAGGATGTTAAACCCAATCTTTCTCCTTTTCTACAGAAAAGCGGAAAGATTGGGTTTAAGCTAGTCTACAGATTAGCTTGAAAGTAAGATATCTGCATAAGTTTGTAGGTCTCAAATAGGTCCCTTAAAATTCTGTTCCATGGCAAATCAGTCATGACATTAGTACATAAATTAACAAATAAAATTATTTTTATATCTTCCTTATGGAATGAGCTTTGCACAGTGTCAATTGAAGAGTAATAAAGGAATTTTTTTCTTCTAGTATGACATCTATGAACATCGTACTCATCTCAAATCCTGATTGAATTTTTATGATGAAGTTCATGGGCTAATAGACATATTGTGAAACAGTTAACATGAAAAATTCCTTGAAAAGGTATTTACAAGGTACTCTTGATAAACAGGACATATTATAGAGTAGGATATTGATAACCTGATGTGAATCAACTGAAACAGTGATTATATGAAAGGGTTTCAGTCAATAAATTTAAATTTGTACATCATACTTTTCCGCTAGTGACCACTAGTTCTTACCTGAACTCAATCCTCTAATCATCATCCATGAGTGCCATTTTAGCCTTCACTTGAAATATGCTGTAGTTATACTGTTCACAACAGTTAACAAATGTAAATGAGTTGTTCTCAATATTTCCAATAAACTTAAAATATTTGGCCAACTGAGGAATGGTGCTAGTGGATCAAGCTTAGCTAGGGTATATGGCATGCCACAAGAATGGATATTAAAAAGAATGTAACGCTATTACAAAATTTGCCAAGTGACTTGGCAGTGAAGATGGAATCTTACACAGAAAAATGATGAAAATGGCAGAAAATCGGAATATAGACACTGTAGTGTACACTTGGTTCACACAGGTACAGTCCATAAGTGGCCCTTTGAGTTATGAAAAAGTGCTTCACTGAATAAGAAACTTGGGGATAATACTGACTTTAAAGTGACTACTGGCTGGCTTGTTGCTTGTTGTTGTGGTCTTCAGTCCAAAGACTGGCTGGATGCAGCTCTCCATGCTACTCTATCCTGTTCTTCCCTCTTCATCTCTGAGTAAATACTGCAACCTACATCCTTCTGAACTTGCTTAGTGTATTCGTCTCTCATTCTCCCTCTATGATTTACTTCCCTTCAATACTAAATTGGTGATCCCTTGATGCCTCTGAATGTGCCCTACCAACTGACAACTGATCCTTTCTTCTAGTCACATTGTACCACAAATTGCTCTTCTCCCCACTTCTGCTCAGTACATCCTCATTAGTTACATGATCTACCTATCTAAACTTAAGCATTTTTCTGTAGCACCACATTTCAAAAGCTGCTATTTCCTTTGTGCCCATGTTTCACTTCCATACATGGCTACACTCTGTACAAATACTTTCAGAAAAGAATTCCTGAAACTTAAATCTATACTTGATGTTAACAAATATCTCTTCTTCAGAAATGCTTTCCTTGCCATCACCAGCCGACATTTTATATCCTCTCTATTTCAAACATCATCAGTTATTTTATTGCCCAAATAGCAAAACTCATCTACATCTTTAAGTGTCTCACTTCCCAGTCTAATTACCTCAGCATCACCGGATTTAATTCTACTACATTCTATTATCCTCATTTTGTTTTTGTTGGTGTTCATCTTACATCCTCCTTTCAAGACACTATCCATTCTGTTCAACTTCTCTACTAACTCCTTTTCTGTCTCTGATAGAATTACAATGTCTTCATCAAACCTCAAGGGTTTTATTTCTGCTTCCTGGATTTTAATTCCTATTCCAAATTTTTCTTTTGTTTGTTTTACTACTTGCTCAGTACACAGATTGAATGACATCAGGGATAGTGTACAACACTGTCTCCCCTGCTTCTCAACCACTGCTTCCCATTTGTGCCGCTCAAATCTTGTACTGCTTTTTGCTTCCTGTATTTTATCCCTGTCACCTTCAGAATTTGAAAGAGAGCATTCCAATCAACATTGTCAAAAGCTTCCTCAAAGTCTACAAATAATGTAAATAAGATAGGCCATAGAGTCACTATTGCCTCAAGTCTTCCTACATTTCTTTGGAATCCAAATTGATCTTCCCTTTGGTCAGCTTATACTAGGTTTTGCATTTGTTTATAAAGAAATCGAGTTACTATTTTGATACTGTGCCTCGTTAAACTGATAGTTCATGTTATAACTTCAAGTTGAACAAATATATTTCAAGGACAATGCAAATCATGAAAGTCACAGATCAAGTAAACAGAGTAAGATGTGTGTCACTTTTAACAGTTAAATCATAACTGAGTCCAAGTCTCGCGGCCACTGGCTGGCTGGCCGCTTAGGTGGCGCTGCTGTTGCATGGCTGGCAGACAGCGCCACACATAGAGGATGCATGTAACTGCACAGCGGAACTTTGAAAGATTGGCGAGTCACAACAGTTCACTAATTTTCACACCAGTCAGCACCTTCTTTCTTAGGAATTGGAGTTATTACATTCTTCTTAAAGTCTGAGGGTATTTTTCCTGTCTCATACATCTTGCTCACCAGATGGAAGAGTTTCGTGCATGGCTGGCTCTCCCAATGTTATCAGTAGTTGTAATGGAATGTTGTCTACTCCCAGGAACTTGTTTCAACTTAGGACTTTCAGTGCTCTGACAGATTTTTTATGCAGTAACATACTGCCCATCTCATCTTCGTCAACGTCCTCTTCCATTGACATAATATTGCCCTCAAGTGCATGGCACTTGTATAGACTCTCTATACAATCCTTCAAACTTCCTGCTTTCCCTTCTTTGCATAGAACTGGTTTTCAATCTGAGCACTTGATATTCATACAGGTGGTTCTCTTTTCTCCAAAGGTCTCTTTAATTTTCCTGTAGGCAGCATCTATATTACCCCCAGTGATATATGCCTCTACATCCTCACATTTGCCCTCCAGCCATTCCTGTTAGCCATTTTGCACTTCCTGTTGATCTCATTTTTGAGATGTTTCTATTCCTTTTCACCTCCTTCATTCACAGCATCTTAATATTTTCTCCTTTCATCAGTTAAATTCAATATCTCTTGTGTTACCCAAGGATTTCTACTAGTCATCATCTTTTTACCTACTTCATCCTCTGCTGCCTTCACTATTTCAATTCTCAAAGCTACCCATTATTCTCCTGGATGGATTACGCACTTTATATCTAGGCACTGAATTGGGGAATTGGACACTCAAGGTGAAGAACTGTTTGCTGACACTGAAGCAGCAGATTGTTTCAAAGAGACTTTAAATAAATTTATCACCAAGTGCTATAGCAAAAAAATATCTACAACATTGATGAAATTTCTTTGTATTGGAAGAAAATGCCAACAGAATCACTAGTTTCCTAGAAAGGAGTGTCAGTCCCTGGTTATAAGGCAAGAAAACCTTGCATCATTTCTATGGTGTGCAGAAATGTTACCAGAACACATAAGCTACCTTTTCTGTTCATAGGGAAATCCAAGACTTGACACTGTTTTATGGGAGTAAAAAATAGTTGGTCACCTACAAGAATCAAAAGAATGCAAGGACAGATGCAAGCATTTTTACAGAATAATACCACCCTGTATTTATTTCTGAAGTGTAAAAGCAACGGCATGCAATTGGTAATTCTGAAAATGTTTTGTTGTCCCCAAGTCATCCCTCAAACTGTTCAATGCAAAGACAAAATGGAAAGTCTAAAGTTATTTTCTTGCCTCAGAACATTACTCCAGTCCTCTGGCATTAACCTGTAGGACACTGTGCACACAGCAGTAGACATTCAGACTGCTGTTGAGGACACTACTCTAGCAAAATGTTGGAACAAACTCCTTCCATCAGATGAGCCCCTCACTGGAACTGTAGAACCACCAACCAGACATCTGTATTGCAACAGCATGGGCTGGTTAAAGGATCTTCAAGATTTGGAGATTATGAACAGAAAAGCATTCAAGACTGGTTCAAATGGGATACCAATGCTCCTGGTTATCGATTACTGACAGATGATGAGGTCATTGGCAACGTCATCCATGACCAAGATACTTGCAGTGACAAGACAGAGGCTAGTGATGACTGTACCATAAAAGAACCACACAGTGAGGAAGTTTTTCACTGCCTTGCAAACTTGAAGAGTGTGATGTCGTGCAGCTGTTGTGTTGAAGTTGTGCGTGAGATTTAGGACAATAAAAGCATGTTTCAGGTCTGGAGAAAATGTTAATTTAGAACTCCTTTTCATAGATGGTAGGGATGGTTTAATAGAAAATGAGTAATTTGTGTAAGCTAGGTACAGTATTTGTAATACATACAAAAAACATGCACTTTTGTATTTAATACACAAATCTGTTTCTTCATTTCATATTCCTCCAATGATAGTAGTACTTTTTTTTCTAAAAAATGATTAGTTATGCAAAAAATCGGTTATCTGAACACCACCAGCCCCAAATTGTTTTGGATAATTGATGCTCTACTTTACTCACTACTTGCTTTTATGCAATAATACTACCCTTATAAATGATCGTTTACCACAGAAAATTATGTCATAAATATGAAGAATATGTTATGATTTTTGTCTGTTTCTTTCAAACATTCGTAATTATGTGAATGACAATGCTTCCTAAACTTGTTTTTTGAGCAACTCAGTTATACATTTCTTCCACTTCCAGGTTTTCATCATTACATTCGCCAAAAAATTAGAAAAATTTACTAACTGCCATTCAGAGATTAAAATGCATATGCCTACATCTTCCTTGGAAATATTTTAATTTTTCCTGTCTTGAGACAAAAATAACCTAGAGAGTATTCATCTATATAGATCTAAAAATGGATGCAAAATACCCAATTTTTTAGTGTTTCTTCTTTGTATTCTTAATTATTACTGGCTAAAGTGCAAAGCTCAAAACAGAAGCAAGAAATGCTTGTAATACATACACACCATCAAAACTACTGTATATGATTTAGGGACCTTGCCAGACATGCAAATGGAAGATATGAACATGTCAATTTGTGTGACATTGCCTACATCCAGCAAGGGAGCCAGCAGCCACCAGTACAATAGGTTGGTCAAATAAACTTCTGTAAATGGCAAACATAAGATCAACCAGTGGCTAGATTGCTCTCAGTTGCTATAATCCAACTTTTCCTAAGCAAGTGAACTATGACCACCACTGACGTTTATGTGGACAAATTTACAACTGTGTTGTATAGTGCTTTGACAGCTGAGCGATTGGTTTCCAGCCCCTCTAGTCATAGGTGGAACTTTGCTTCATGTTATAATTTCAATACACATGCATCATATAGAAGTAGTGCTTGGATTTATATCATATTCAAACAGAAACTTTTGCACTTTCATTTCTATCAGGAACTAAGGCTTATATTAATTATCACCAAGTATTATTGTTTGATTTCATGGACTAACAGACAATTGAAACCTATTGTTACAGAAAGTTTATTTGTGTTTAACAAACTGTGATGACACTATATTTGAGCTTACAGTATGTGACCCACAAGAATTTCATAGTTCAGTTAAATTTCTGTGACTGCCTTTCTTCATAACCAGGATAAATTAGTAAAATCTGCAGCCAGTATTTCAGCAATATGCCTTGGGTGAGGTGGTATTTTCATTTAATTTTTGTTTTGTAATCTTGCTTATTTCGTGAAATTTAATTTTTGAGCCTTACATATATTATCTGTGCTAATAAAATAACTGCAAGTATCATTATAACCTTCTTCATCTCTTTCACAGTGATATTATTCTCTACTGTCTAATGCTTCTTCCTCACTGGGTAATTAATGTAATATACAAGGTGTTTCTCATCACCATTTAAAAATTTCCAAAGTGATGTAAATGATGCTGAGTCAATTAATTTAAGACACATGGGATTGCAAATGTCACAAAATATCCCAAAAGTGGGTGGCAAATGTTGAACAGGTGATGTCACCACCTGGAGTACTTCATTGTAGATGCACCAGTTGAACCTATCAGTTTGTTGCACCTGCTCATCTCAACCCTACTCAAGTATTCCCGTCAGTGTGGTTCTGGGCTCCCGTGCGTGACTTCAGCGCACGGGGCTCAGAGTTTGAGTCTTGTGTCTGGCAAGCAGTATTTTTTCATTCCATTAAACAATTATGTGTTTACATTGAAGTAAGGTTTATTATTTTATTTACTGGTCTTGCAGTCACCACTCGTTAATACAAAGTACAATACAACTAAAACATACAATATTCCATCACAAGTAAATGGGTATAAGCTTCCATATTGCATTGTTACCAGTAAATGATTTATGTTTTCTTTACTACATAATTTCTGTAAACAGAAAAAAGGAGGAAAAAGGAAAGAAGCACAAAATAAAAACAGCTTTTACTTGGTTACAGAAAGGACCATAAATTTACAAATTCAACATTTACAACGGACCACATTCACAAAAGACGTCTGAAATTTGCACCGTTTGCTTTAGTGCAAGTACTACATCACTCAATAAACTCTACATGCCCTAGGCCAACCACTGCATGTGCAATGAGGTATGCCATCTGGTGATGTCAGATGTTCAGTATTTCTCATTCCTTTTTGGGGTATTTCCTGGCTTTTGTAACTCCATGTGCCTTATATTAAATTACTTGTCTCATCATCATCTATGGCACTTTTGGGGCTTTTAAATGCTGGTAAGAATCACCCTGTATTCAGTGTAGTTTTCAGATATTATTCTTATAAACGTATAAAAACATGGTTATCATAACACTTTGATCATAACCAACAAAAGGAATCACAATTTGAACTGAGTAGCACTTCTGGTAAAATAATAATAACTTGAAATTAAATTATTTATGTGATCAAACTCATGGAATTGATCACATCAGAGTATTGTAGTATACCATGTAATAGCATGGATGAAAGAGAATATGACTTACTCTATTCAGTGTTTAGGGAAATATTGAGTACATCAAAGGTGCAAATGTCAAGTACTGTTGGATGGCAAAAAGTGGAATACTTCAAACCCCCTGATTCAAAATTTAATTACCGCGGGTTCAGAATTAGAGAACCTTAAGAAATGCTGTTATAAAGCACATGTAGGATGCAATGCAAGGCAGACTGCCACCCATCAGCAAACATCTCTCTTCCAGATCCACAAAACCAAAATCTCAGGACTGGAATCAATTGCCAATAGTACTTCTGAACTAATTTATCACAAGTATGATTGGTAGCTGGGAGAAACTATTTTGTCTGCTGAACTTTTGTTGTTGTTTAAGATAGTTTCCATGTTTTTACTTCTTTTTAAATGGGTAGTTTTTCAAAATACATGGAGTCGGCTCTGTTCAGTTTCTGGAGTTGACTCGGTTCAGTTTCATACATTTTGTGATTAATTGTTTCTCTTGTTCTGTGAACCTTCAAATACTCTTTTCAAGTTATGCACATTAATTTTTTGAGGTTTTTTTATACACTAGTACAGTAATAGCATGTCAGATGACTAATGTTTTTGTCTACTGTGGAAATGATTTTAGAAACTCACAGTAACAACTTACCTCTTCCAGTTGGGGATTCCTCTGATGTATCTGCATCTGTATGTATTGCAGTAGCAACTCCCAGTGAGCTACTACTACTAGCATATAATGGAAGACCAATGTAGTACTCAACATCCTGTGGTGTTGGGAGAGGCCATTGTAGCAACTCTTCCTCAGATCTCCGCAGGATGCTAAGAGTGAGTGAAGGCTGCTGGGCACTGCTTACTTCTGCCTGCTTGTCTCTGTATCATACAAAGCAGATCAAGATCAGAGGGCAGCAGATTTGTTTGAAAGGAAGAAAGGAATGAAATAGAGGTTAGTGTCTAATGTTTAGTTGAGAGTGAAATCACTAGGTACAGGACTCTAGCTTATGGTGGATGAATGACAAGGACGGAGAGGCTGGATGTGGTCTTATCAAAAGACTCAACCAAATGTTTTTGTTGCATGATCAATAGAAATTATGGAAAACCTACATTGTGATGGAGAGGCAAAAATTGAAACCACTTGTTCCATGTGTGAATCTAATACCCCATGTGCATGCTTTCCTTCAGTCCTGTTTGAAATTTGACAGTCTGCCCAAGGATCTCTGAGTATTTACAAACATGCTGGCCCTTATCAATCATGGACCACAGAACGAAAAATCACAGGTATGCTGGAGAGAGGACACAGCTACTACCACAGCAAATGTAACAGCTGGTATGCCATGCAATCAGGAAGTCATCCAGCCATTGCCATGAAAGATATGCACAACATGGGAAAGATGCAGTACAACAACAAACCCCATCAAAGCCAAACTGTGGGACACAATGGCATAGTACGCACCATCATGGAGGTTGTGCATACAGCAGGTGAATAACAAACTAGGATTACCTCAATTCAGAAAAATTTGTTATCCACAGAATGAGCTACCATTGGTAACATTGTGTTGGTAATAATGGTTACAACTAAAAATAGTGAGCAAACTTAAAGGAGAGGAAGAGTGGGCCAGTGTCTGATTAAGTGAGATAATATGGAGGTAGCACATGTTGATTCTTTCACAAGATGAAATCGTTAGTTGTAAGGAATAAAATGATTTTGTAAACATTTTACAAAATTTTAATATACAAGACAGGCACAGAGTCTAAATATTTTAACATTCTCAAAAGAGACAATGACAGAAAAAAAACCATGGTAAGGCTCTACACATCAAGTGGCACAGTTGGTCTAAAAATGTGCCTGGGTGAACAGCTAAGCATTTGGTGAATGACCATCTAGCAATGGTGAAAGTGCAATGAAGCAGTCTGGTAGTGGCAGGGACTCACAGTGGCAGTGACATAGATGTAAAGTATGCTGCAGTAAGGTATTGAGGGGTTAATGCAAGCAAACACACTTCACCTACAATAATTACTGTTCTGCTAGAAGCCTTAACAGCAGCATTATTTGTGAATTTCCTGTTGCATACATTTCAGAAGAAACACTGCTTTGACCTTCATTCTGTTGTATTATACTGCATTTATTGTATTGTATAAAATCTGATTTTGCCATGGACAGTTACAGAATACAGATATGAAGATAAGTACAGTCATATACACGGTGCTTATAATTAAACTTTCCCTGGTTGAGAGATCCCCCACGAAAAACTAGTGAGTATACAACAATTAAACTTAGTGGAAACATTTGTAAGGATTTGTGAAAGATGAATAACTTGTAAACCATTGAAAGAAAGACATTTAATTTCCACATTAGAGAGGAACATCTGTTAATTACATACCATTTTTATGTTCCAGGTTACAAACGTTGCTCAATACTATGACTATTTGCTACCAATATAGCCTGGAACTGTATTAGGGATATCAACTCATAATTGTTCATATTACTTTTCAAACGGTGGACCATGAAATGTTCAGCTGTTGTGACACAGCCTGTGTACTGATTGAAGATTGCACATTGCATCCACAATTCTCAGCCACATAACAGTAACTTCTTCAACAATCTGGACCACAATTGTCCATCAGCCTTTCCCAGGAGCAATTTCCAAAACACCAGTTAATACGAACTTCCTAATAACATTCTTCATGAAAGAGGACCTGACCATATTCCTTTAATGAGTCAATATTCATGAAGAATATGCTGCCTATTTTGATAAAACAGCTTTATGAATGAAGCCTTGCTCACCTAGTCCAAGCTCATGTTGACTGACTGCCACTGTAGTGCAAACTGATGGTTGTGTTTCAATCCTGCTTCACCATACCAGTACAACACCCAACAACAAGTCATTACACTAGCACTGCAAACAATGCAAATCTTGCAGCACAGAGCCTGAACATCATACTTATAAAACTGGATACCTCTACACTAAATAGTTTTCCTTCTACACTGGCTTGTCATCCTCAGCTCACAGGCATCACTGAATGCAGATATGAAAGAGCATGTGGTCAGCACCCTGCTCTCCTGGCCACTGTCAGTATTCATGATCAAAAATCCTGCTTCTCAACAAAGTATGTCCTCAATTGACCTCAAACGGGCTGAGTGCACCCCACTTGCCAACAGATGGTCACCAGTTCAAGTGTTAACCAACGTTAACAGCATTTCACTTCAGTGATCTGACTGGAACTCATGTTACCACTGCAGCACGGCCACTGATAGATAATTATACACGAAAATAATTAATTAAATGATTAATAAATTCTTGTAATTTATCCTAAATTTCAATATGGCATTCAGACATAGATAGAAGTGGATTCACATTGCATAAGGAGAATGGTGTACATGTATTTTTCTACATTTCTATCAAGCAATATTTTCTATCAGGCAAAATCTCATTCTCTTAATTGATCCATCTGTGGTTTCTTGGTAAATACTGTATATCATATTAAGTAAATGAAAGACTCTTTTAGTCTTACTTCAAAAACTTCATTCTTACTGTATGACATAGGTTTCAGGAAAATAGGTTTATAACCTGAAACCTAGGTCATACAGTAATACTGAAGTTTGTGAAACAAGGTTAAAAAAGTGTTTCACTTGATTAATACAAAATCGCATTAGTTCTTGTTGTAACCAAAAACAGTGAAAGTATTCCTAGCTAAACTGTAAAACATTGTATGGTTTTCAGAGTAACAGTTTGTTGTTATGCCTATCTATAAGTAGTCAAACTTCACTCAAAATTGTCGGTTTGCAGTTAGATAGCTCACAAGTAAGAACTAAAGAACTTTAACAATTAATAGCTTTTGAATGATTTCTGGAACCTAAATTAATTAACATTTCACTCAACCTGTGCTGCGATAAGCAAGAGTGAAGAATGTTATTTACATCAAAACTAGTCACAATTGCACATGGTGTTTCCCATTATAGACCTGCTTAAAAGAACCATCAAAGCATAACCTTTTTCTAGTGAATTACTACAGAAGAATGCTAAGTGCAAGTTTTGGCATGTGTAAATGTGAAATGTTCTTTGTGCTGCAATATAACTTCACTAACATAATTGTAGAGCAGATGTGGTTCAATAAGGTAGCAAATTTCTGTAATTGACAAATTGGTCACTGTTTCTAATACCAAACTTAGTGAAGAACAAATGAGTGTGTTGGTTCAATGTAAACTAGGGTGTTGTGTACATCTTTGAGTGAGTACCATCTTGCACTCATTTATACTTTTCAGCTTTGTGCCGATCAAAAGGGGTGCTACTGAGGAGAGACTATGAGAACCAGGTTAATACTGGTACAGCTACAGTAGATGGTACACCTTCCATACCAGTTCCTCCAGGAAACATGTACTGAAGTCAATAAACATCTTAACTACTTATTTTAGCTCAGATAACTATTTACATAACTAAAATTATGAAAATGAACATAATTACTGTATACCTGTTCACCTGTAATTAACTTGAAAACACCAATACATCAGAAAAAGTAACTCAATATGTGTTTATATTTAGACATTAATGAGGATAAACTTACTCTCCTTCTGATTGCTTCTCGGTATATTCAGTTGGTGCCCTGCCTGGCATTGTGTCATTAAAGGTTGACGCAGTTACTGTTTCAGCCATAGCTGATGCGGACACTCCCATTATCCTCTGTTCTGAAAACCTAGAACCATGAATAAGCATGAGACACTCTGGGCAGCAGTGTGTGTAGGAGATTGTTTTTTTAGCCTTTTTGTTGGTTATTCATTTATATTCTACACCAGTTAAAAATATAAAGATACTTGGATACCTGTTTCTACATATGTCAAATATAAGAAATGGTATTTTGTGTAGGAGGGATAATACGAGTTCAGGTTAATGGCAACTCTTAGCCTCATCTTTCATAAACAACAGAAATTTTACAAAAATCATCAAAGTATGTCAGTGCTTCTCTCATGCAATGACAAACACTTACATATTTCAAAACACAATTGGCAGTACTAACATTATTATGGAGAGGATAGTAAAACAACTTACACTCTTCCTCTTTGTTTTTTACACGGTGTTTCACAGAAGGAGGAAGCAGCCAATACAATTGCTGCTTCTCCTACAGGAGACCTATTCACTTGCTTTCCTCTTTGTTATGAATGCCCAGAACCATTGAATAGCCTTAGATAACATGGTGAAATGTCTGCACTGCAAATTGTCCCTCTTTGTACATTAATAGACATTGGTACTATGAAAAGACATGGCTTTCAAATGATGTGTGTGTGTGTGTGTGTGTGTGTGTGTGTGTGTGTGTGTGTGTGTGTGTGTGTGTGTGTGTGTGTGTGTGTGTTTGTGTTAGTGTGTGTGTGTGTGTGTGTGTGTGTGTGTGTGTGTGTGTGTGTGCTTTTGTGTGTGTGTGTTTGTGTGTGTGTGTTTGTGTGTGTGTGTTTGTGTGTGTACTGATAAACATTAATTGTGAAGTTTCTCAGATTTAATACTGTTAATTGAATCCACAAAATGGCACAAATTAGTGTAGTGAGCCCCAGAATAGTTTTCAGATGACACTATTTTGAAGAGAGCATGTCCAGGTGACGGGTAACCAATAAGATTTTCATGTTATTACCACTACTTTCTGTAAGTTGTTTCCTGAGTCATCTATTACACATTGTGGTTCTCTTTGGTTTTTCCCTTGATCCACAACAAATTTGAAAGTGTGCTGAAGAATGAATAAGCTGTTGGCCTTGTGTGTTTCCTTGATCTATAATCATGTGGAAGCTTATAGACTTTTAAGAAGCACGAACAGTCTATTACAGATTATTTGGTGCCCCTGTGGTAACAGTAAAAGGCTACTAAGGATATCTCCATCTACTGTATCTAATCTTCAGATCTGTATAAAGTTTGCTGGATAAATGTATCTGCTTTGAAGAGGATCTGAAATTCTGGAAAGAGAGAAAATGGTTTTGAAAAGATTTTTACCTTTTATGTGATGTCAGTTCCATTTAGGTGTCAGCTGGGCTTAAAATGTGTCTAAGGAACACAGTTCCAACAAAGTGTTTCCAACTGTGTTAGCAAATATATGTATGGTAACCTTGCTGCTGCAACATTTTACCATATCAGAAAAATGCATAGAAAATGATTCAGTTGTTCAAAAAACCTGAATACTGCACTATATTACTGTAGCAGCATGCTATCTTACCCAGCATTTGAGTTTTCACACTTTCGTTATATAATGTACACTGATAGAAAAAATTCAAAATACAAGGAAAGAATTGTGTGACATAAACAAAAATTGGTAGGCAAGTTTCGACACCTGGAAGATGATGTCTGTTCAAATTTCATGGGAACTGCATAAAAATAGCACTAGCAGTATCCCTATGATGATGCAGGTTTGCTTTAAACACATGCTGTAATGGTCAAGAGTGTTAGGTGCCTTTGAGATTGAATGTAGTGAGTTGATGTTAGTCAAGAATGCATTTAAGGCAGCATAAATGCCATTGTCAACACCACATTGAGTTTGAATAAGGCCATGTAATAGGTCTGTGAGAAGCTGTATATTCCTTCTGAGATATTGCAGCAAGATTTGTCAGGAATGTGACCACTGTAGATCATTGCTGTTAATCATGGTCACAAGAATGTATAGTTGCAAGAAGACCAGGCTCTGGACAGACACTTGGCACTAGCAGGAGGAAAACCTTTGTGTTCAGCAGAAGGTCCTGGCATATTGTGCTGCAACTGTAACAGCACTCTGAGCACCAGTTGGCACAACAGTGACACAACGAACTGTTACAAATCAGTTACTTCAAGGACAGCTGTGAGCCAGATGCCCTGTAGCCTGCATTCCACTGACCTCAAACCACCACTATTTCTGACTTAAGTGGCGTCAAGCGAAAGCTCATTGGAGGTAAGTGTTGAGGTGGCAGTGATGACCATGTGCTGCTTAGATAGAGGCTAGTTGAGGTCCTGCAACCAAACTGCACAACCCCTTCTTCGTGTTGTGATTTTTTTCTGTCAGTATATTTTAATCACAGTATCATAATATTAAACCAAGTTTAAGAACTGCTTATGGCTTAAGAAAAATAGTTTTTACTTCTTTAGAAGATGTTACAACTCAATCCATTTGGACAATCAATAAAAACTTAGTGTTCCCAGTTGTTTTGAAAGATTGTTTATACTGTTCCCAGTTGTTTTCAAAGATTGTTTATACACTGCAATGTGCAACAGAAGCCAGATGTATCTGTAAATACAGAAGTTGCATGTCAGTACACACAATCCATTGGAAATTAAGAGCTAGTTTTGCAGACCTTCAGTCAACTTGCAGTTTCTGTTATACGCCTTCATCATTGCAGTAAGGCATCTGTGCATGCCTGTGGCCTGTTATAGTAAGGAACAGACATAAATACATGTTAACTAACAAGGGAACGTTCTCAAGTGCCACTAAATGATCTTGATGAAACTTGGCAGGTATGCTGAGGGTGAAAAATGATGCAATTCTTCACGGTTTCACTTTTAACAAGTTAAACACACCCCACAAGGCAATTCGGTAATTAGGTTTTGAGGTACTTTCATCAAACTGATGACATGTAAAAAATGTTTCTCACATGAAAGTTAATATGTAGTTATCCTTCTTGGGAAGTTTAAAATTGAATTTTACAAAATATTGAAGTTTTTCAGAATACCCCCCATCATTAATTAATTTTCAAAAAGGGAAACATTTGTTAACTCATAAATCAAAGACGTTTTGAAGCTACATACATCCATGTGTAATAATGCTGGTTTTTAGGATACAGTTTTTGGAAAGTAAGTAATACACAAAGTGCTGTCAGAGCATTTTCAGCAAATATAATTTAAACATGTAAACATTCATTATTAGTCTAGTTACTTATTTCACTTATATTTCTTTTATGCAGCACAACAAATAATATGTCAGGATAACCAAAACATTGATGCTGTAACTGAAACTAAATTTCCTACGATTCATATTCAAGAAAATCTTACAGGGAGCTCTCATAGTACATCCCTAAATGCAAAACTAGCAAAAATTAGCTATGTAGTAAGATTGTTTTGCAATAACACCAGTGTAGAATTAGTTTGGGCTATATACTTTGCCCATGTACATTCATCGGTGAACTGCAGTATCATTTTCTGGAGAATGTGAATCAAACCAAGACAGTTTTCGGGAAACAGAAGCCAATTATAGGAATAATTAAACAAGCAAGCAGCAGAGAATCATGCAAAACTAACTTTGAAGATCTAAAAATTTTACCCATTTCCTGCATTTGTATATTTAAAGTAGTATTGCAAGTCAAAAAAGTGTAATGAGAAAAGAAAACACTTTTATGCAAAACATAATTGACCATGATTACAGTACCAGATAGCACAGTAATATACATATTAACCATTGCAACACAATTTTTTTTCCAAAAAAAAGGTTTATACCATGCAACAGAAAAAACTAAGTCACAAATATCCAAGACAAATAAAACCTCATCTTGAAGAAAAAATTTAAGTCTGTGACAGCTTACCTACTGCAAAACTGCTTTTATTCAATCTTGTGGTATTCTATGCACGAAACCATGTAATTCATACTTTTAATTGTAGAAATAAGTTGTAAATGTACAATATATAGTCTGATGTGTTACTATTCACTTTAGGGATCCAATATGTTATAAAAATTAATAAGATATGTTTGACATTTGCAAAACAACATCAACAAAAGTTATTTTTGTAAGTTACCTGAACTGGAGATTCTGGCAGGGTTAGTGAAGTTAATCAGGGAATGTTACAGAATTACTGATGACAAGATTGTTTGTTAGATCGAGGAAGGAGAAGAAATGGGGACATTACACAAATTATATGGAAGATTATGATGATTCCATATTTAAATAAAAATTCCGTACCACTACTTTTCGATCTCATGCTTGAGAAGCTGGAGCATGTAATTGAAATGTTATACAATTTTCCTAAAATAAACCTTTTTCCTGTAACAAGCGTTATAGACATTAGGTATTGGTACTTCGAGAAATACATTCTGTTGTGTTATTTATGTAAATGAGGTAGATAGATAGGCCATTTATGCCAAAAAGGTCTGGCTTATAGATTCTTTCGCAGAAAGTAAAGGACAGTGTGTAAAGCCTTAGCTACATTAGAGAGGGAAAAATGCTGGGACCTAAGGACTGAAGAAATATATATGTCATACTTGTCTCTTGCCTTTACTGGTTTTATGTTTCCTATATTTATTTTTCTGTTACACAAAGAGAAAGTTATTAGCTATAAAGCAATAAAGAGTGCAAATTTTCTGAAGAGTTCTTATTCTCCCGGTCGTATATAATACCAACCAGTATTAATTGTTGTTTTCTTTTTATTTTTTTTTAATTTTTTTTAAAGGGATTTATGATGTCAAACCGGCTGACTGGGAATAGGATAGGCACCACAGGACATTTTAATTCCCACTGTCCCTGAATATAAGTCTGACAGCTTCCATTACAAAATATTGACTTATTAATCCCACAGACTGAAATACAGTGACGTGTGATAGAAGAGTGATGTGTGAATATGCCTGGCACCTCACTTTGCCACACTTAAGACCAAACAACTTGTTTTACATTTTCTGGAACATGTATGTTTTACATATCAGACTCTTGAGAGAGATGTGCACTACAAAATGAACATAATTTTCAAAAACGATTTTTTTTAAATTTTTTACTTCCTAAGTCAAATGCTCAAAGACATTTTTGCCCCGGCTCAGACTATCTTAGATTTGGGGCTGACTCCATTAATCCTACCAGGTAAGCATCCCAGACTGCTCAGCAGATGAAAGACAAGTGTAGAGTAGGCAATTTCTTTAACAGTCTGTTACACTTTCAATGTGTTCTGCTAATAAAATGTAGTATTTGGTTTGCCTTCCCCACAACATTTTCTATGTGTTCTTTCCAATTAAAGTTGTTCATAATTTTAATTCCTAGGTATTTAGTTGAATTTCCAGCCATTAGATTTGACTGATTTATCGTGTTAACAAAGTTTAATGGATTCCTTTTAGCACTCATATTTGGATGATCTCATACTTTTCATTATTTAGCGTTAGTTGCCAATTTTGGCAATATACAGATATCTTTTCTAAACCGTTTTGTAATTTGTTTTGATCTTCTGACAATTTTACTAGATCATAAACGACAGCATGATCTGCAAACAACCTAAGATGGCTGAGCGGATTGTCTCCTAAACCATGTATATACATAAGGAACAGCCGTGGGCCTGTAACACTACCTTGGGGAACGCCAGAAACAACTTCTGTTTTACTTGACG
Source organism: Schistocerca americana (assembly GCF_021461395.2). Taxonomy (NCBI): domain Eukaryota; kingdom Metazoa; phylum Arthropoda; class Insecta; order Orthoptera; family Acrididae; genus Schistocerca; species Schistocerca americana. Next base: position 338,413,328 of record NC_060130.1, read on the forward strand.
ACTTTCCATCCATTACTATGAACTGTGACCTCCCTGGCAGTAAATCACGAATCCCGTCATGTAACTGAGACAATATTCCATAAGCACGCAGTTTCAGTACAAGTCACTTGTGTGGTACAGTGTCAAAAGCCTTCTGGAAATATAGGAATACTGAATAAATTTGAAATCCCTTGTCAATAACATTCAAAAATTTGCATGTGTAAAGAGATGGTTGTGTTTCAGAAGAACAATGTTTTCTAAATCTTTGCAGCATATCGACGTTAATGATATGGGCCTATAATTTAGTGGATTACTCCTACTAACTTTCTTGAGTATTGATATGACCTGTGCAACTATCCAGCATGTGTATTGCACATAAATAGGAAAAGAAATCCACCACTGTATAACTACACCACTGATTACAAACTATGTGAAACAGTATCTGCCATGAAGTATATACGAGTAGCCATGTTTATTTTGTTTTATTTAAACGTCAAGTTCTATAGGACCAAATTGAGGATCAAATCTCCAAGGTCATGGAACATGTCACAACATGAAATTACAACTTAAAGGTAATAAAAGATAAAAATAAAATGTTTATGAAGAAAAAAAAAGGTCAAGCAATAAGTATCAGGAAACTCAGTCAAAAATACAACATTAAAATCAGCTTAATTTTTCAGGGAACTCCTGAAGAGAATAGGAGTGACCCATGAGGAAATTCTCCAGTTTCAATTTGAAAGCGAGAAAATTACTACTAAGAGTTTTGAATTCTTGTGGTAGCTTATTGAAAATGGACGTAGCAGTATATTGCACTCCTTTCTGCACAAGTGTTAAGGAAGTCCGATCCAAATGCAGGTCGGATTTCTGCTGAGTATTCACTGACAGAAAGTTGATTATTCTTGGAAATAAGCTGATATTGTTAACAAGAAACAACAGTAAAGAATACATATACTGAGAGGCCAATGTCAAAATTCACAGATTAATGAACATGGGCCGACAAGAGTTCTGCAAACTTATACCACTCACTGCACAAGCCGCCCATTCCTGAGCCAAAAATATCCTTTTAGAATGGCTAGAGTTTCCCCAAAATATAATACCATGCAACACAAGTGAATGAAAATAAGCAAAGAAGACTAATTTTCATGTTGATACCGTTGAATAGTAAAAATGGCAGCATTAAGTCTTTGAACAAGATCCTGAATGTGGCCTTTCTACAACAGTGTACTATCTACATGAACACCAAGAAATTTGAACTGTACAGTTTCACTAATCATATGCCTATTCTGTGAAATTAAAACATTGAGTTTTGTTGAATTAAACTGTAAGAAACTGGGTCTTACTGCGATTCAGTGTTAGTTTATTTTCTACAAGCCATGAATTTATGACATCAACTGCACTGTTTGAAACAGAGCCAATGTTGCACGCAACATCCTTTACTATCAAGTTAGTGTCATCAGCGAACAGAAATATTTTGGAGTTACCCGCAATACCAGAGGGCATAACATTTATACAAATAAGGAACAGGAGTGGCCCAAACACTGATCCCTTGGCACCTTCACTTGACTGTACCCCACTCAAGACCCCACATCATAGTCATTCTCAACACTGCGAACAATGACTTTCTGCTGTCTGTTCAATTATCCTCACATAAAAAGCCTTTTCAATAACTTAAGCAAACACTGATGGCATAAAAATAGATCTAAAATTGTCTGTATTATCCCTTTCTCCCATTTTATAAAATGGCTTTGCTACTGAGTACTTAAACCGCTCAGGAAACTGACCTTTCCTTAAGGAAAAATTACAAATATGACTAATTACAGTGCTAACATGTGCAGCACAGTACTTTAATATTCTGCTACGCACTCCATCATATCCATTCAATTACTGACGCAATTTCCCTCATGTCAGTTTCACAGAGGAGTATTTCAGGCATCAGTCTCGGAAATGCATTTTCCAAGAGAGCTGTATGATCCCCTGTAGAAACTAAATTTTTATTTAATTCACCAGAAATGCTCATAAAATTATTGTTAAATATTGTAAATATATCTGGTTTATCAGTAACAGAAATATTTTTACTACTAACTGACTTTATGTCATTGACCTTGAGCTGCTGACCAGATTCACAAGTGACCGTATGGTTTTAATATTATTCTGTGAATTAACTACACTCCTGGAAATGGAAAAAAGAACACATTGACACCGGTGTGTCAGACCCACCATACTTGCTCCGGACACTGCGAGAGGGCTGTACAAGCAATGATCACACGCACGGCACAGCGGACACACCAGGAACCGCGGTGTTGGCCGTCGAATGGCGCTAGCTGCGCAGCATTTGTGCACCGCCGCCGTCAGTGTCAGCCAGTTTGCCGTGGCATACGGAGCTCCATCGCAGTCTTTAACACTGGTAGCATGCCGCGACAGCGTGGACGTGAACCGTATGTGCAGTTGACGGACTTTGAGCGAGGGCGTATAGTGGGCATGCGGGAGGCCGGGTGGACGTACCGCCGAATTGCTCAACACGTGGGGCGTGAGGTCTCCACAGTACATCGATGTTGTCGCCAGTGGTCGGTGGAAGGTGCACGTGCCCGTCGACCTGGGACCGGACCGCAGCGACGCACGTATGCACGCCAAGACCGTAGGATCCTACGCAGTGCCGTAGGGGACCGCACCGCCACTTCCCAGCAAATTAGGGACACTGTTGCTCCTGGGGTATCGGCGAGGACCATTCGCAACCATCTCCATGAAGCTGGGCTACGGTCCCGCACACCGTTAGGCCGTCTTCCTCTCACGCCCCAACATCATGCAGCCCGCCTCCAGTGGTGTCGCGACAGGCGTGAATGGAGGGACGAATGGAGACGTGTCATCTTCAGCGATGAGAGTCGCTTCTGCCTTGGTACCAATGATGGTCGTATGCGTGTTTGGCGCCGTGCAGGTGAGCGCCACAATCAGGACTGCATACGACCGAGGCACACATGGCCAACACCCGGCATCATGGTGTGGGGAGCGATCTCCTACACTGGCCGTACACCACTGGTGATCGTCGAGGGGACACTGAATAGTGCACGGTACATCCAAACCGTCATCGAACCCATCGTTCTACCATTCCTAGACCGGCAAGGGAACTTGCTGTTCCAACAGGACAATGCACGTCCGCATGAATCCCGTGCCACCCAACGTGCTCTAGAAGGTGTAAGTCAACTACCCTGGCCAGCAAGACCTCCGGATCTGTCCCCCATTGAGCATGTTTGGGACTGGATGAAGCGTCGTCTCACGCGGTCTGCACGTCCAGCACGAACGCTGGTCCAACTGAGGCGCCAGGTGGAAATGGCATGGCAAGCCGTTCCACAGGACTACATCCAGCATCTCTACGATCGTCTCCATGGGAGAATAGCAGCCTGCATTGCTGCGAAAGGTGGATATACACTGTACTAGTGCCGACATTGTGCATGCTCTGTTGCCTGTGTCTATGTGCCTGTGGTTCTGTCAGTGTGATCATGTGATGTATCTGACCCCAGGAATGTGTCAATAAAGTTTCCCCTTCCTGGGACAATGAATTCACGGTGTTCTAATTTCAATTTCCAGGAGTGTATTTCATTTGCTCACCACACACTCTTTGCCCTCCTAATAACATTTTCAAGCATCTTACAATACTATGTGTAATGGGCAACTGTAACTTGATTGTGACTACTTCTAACATTTTCATATAATTCCCTCTTTGTTCTGCACAATATCCTTATCCCACTGGTCAGCCACCCAGGCTGCCTCTTACCCCATTTGGAATGTTATAATTGAAAGTAACTCACATAGAGCATGAGAAATGAGTTAAGGACAGCAGTATATTTGTTATCTATGTTATCAGCTGTATAAACACCGTGCCACTCTTCTTCCTTGATGAGTTTTAGAAAACTCTCTATTGCCATTGGATTAACTTTCCTACATAGTTTGTAATTATATGTGACATTTGTTTGAGAATAAAAGCCTCTTAATGTTAAAAATTGCGCATCATGGTCTGAAAGACCATAACTCTTTTACTAACACAATGCCTATCTAGTAACGAAGAATGAATGTAAAGATTGTCTATGGCTGTGCTACTGTTCCCCTGCACACTGACAGGAAAAAACACCGTCCACATAAGACCATATAAATTTAGGAGATCTACCAGCATTCTTTTTATGGAACAATCATATTCGAAATGAATATTGAAGTTACCACATATAACTAATTTCTATCACTTCCTAAAGTGAATCAAGAACCCACTCTAACTTGAGCATAAATGCTCTAAAGTCAGAGTTAGGGGACCTATAATCAACAAAAATTAGAAGTTTAGTTTCATTAAATTCAACTGCCTCTGCTCAACATTCTAATATCTGTTCAGTGCAGTGCTGTGGTATGTCTAGGGTCTCAAATGGAATATTAATTTTTACGTACATGGCCACTCCGCCACCCCACAAGGAACTCCTTGATAAACAGCCAGCTAATCTGTACCCTGGTCTGAAGCAACCATAAGTAGAATAACCACATAAAACAAATTGTAAGAAAAACAGATGCCAGACTCAATTCGTTGGAAGAATCTTAAGAAATGTAACTCATCCACAAAGTAAGGGCCTCATAAGGCACATATTCCACCGATTCTTGAGTATTATTCAGTATGGGATCATTACCAGGTAGACAGATAGAAGAGATCAACAAGACCATTGAAGGGGGGCATGTTTTGTCATGGGATCATTTATTTGGTGCATGAGTGTTACAGAAACGCTCAGCAGACTCCATTGGCAAGCATTAAAAGTGAGATTTACTGTTGAAATTTTGAGAGAATACTTTCCGGAAAAAGTTGGATGACATATTACTTCCTCCCATATACATCTCATGAAATGACACTGATGAGAAATTTCAAGAAATATTATCTAATACAGAGGCTTATTGACAATCATTCTTCCGATGCACCATTAGGGAGTGGAACAGGGAAGGGGGGATCAGTTATTGGTGTGAGAAGTACCCTCTGCCACACACCATTAGGTGGCTTGAGGAGTATGATGTAGATGCAGATGTATATTTTCCCTTATGAACACTGATAATGCAATCCTAAAGGAACAAAAAGACAGGCAAAGTCTGATTAATTATCTGTAAGCCCAGTACATAGTACAATATTTTTCAGGTGACCTAACTTGTTCTGTGTCATTGCTGCCTATTAAAGGACAAACTGAAATGTTGTCCCAGACTAATTCATGTTTATAGGTATTCTGAATATAGAGGAACATGAGTGATTATGTATGTGGCCAAAGCAGCTCCTGTAGCAGCTGACTTCCAATTCCTGTGATACTACATCCCAATCGCCATTGATTAAACGTGCCAAGAAACAAATGAGAGAAGGGTAACTTCTTTTTCAAATTTTCAGGCAATAAACAGAGGACTTGTGATCATTTTTAAGTTACCTGTGTGATTCCTAAAAAAAGTAGAGAGTTATAGGCACACCCTTTTACATTTACCTTTATGATTTTATAAAGTGTTTCTGTGAACTTAACAACTTGGTAGAGTAATTATGGAAGAGTTATTAACTTCCCATGCAATATTTATCAGTTTAATAGTCATCCATTTCAGAAAATCTTTCATCCTAACCTATGTACGGGGAAGAAAGGATAGCTGAGGTACATTAACTGCTAGTGGTTTATCACTGTTTACTAATATAAAATACAGATGTATTCTATTTAATGTCAAGTGTTCATTTTTTCTAAATTTCAACATAGGCAGTGCATATTATTTTCCATAATTCCTGAACATGTTTAGGAATAATTTTGTATGGTAGCTTCAGTTGCAGATGACAAAGTAGATTATTATTTTCCTAAGGCTTACAGAGGCTCTCAAATCTCCAGTACTGAAAGAAGGCAGTTTAGGTTGCACAGGTTTCCTAGTGTGATCAGATTTATTTAATCTCCTTCACAGTAGATATATTCATTCTCTGGTCAGGAATTATAACGTATTTGTACAACACATATGCCAAGAATAGAACTTAAGTGGCTGCCAACCGTCAACTGTACTACTGGCCCTAGTATTGTGGCATCCTGGCAAAAATTTTCTGTCAAAATCTCATTTTCTTGGTTACACTGAGAAGGTAATAGGTAATCTTTCTTAGCTGTTATTCCTGTTAGTCGTTTTTTCCACTCTGGCAGCTTGAATCTCTGGATTTCACTAATAGTTATAACAAAGCCCATCACTGGCACACTCAGTCAACCACACAAACAAACAGCGATTGCATTCACCCATTCGGGTTTATTCACCTCAGCTCGTATAGCCCCATGCTCTTTTGTCTGCAGAAATTTTCTACTTCTTGATGTGACAGAGATTCTCCTGGCAGAGGCATCACATACGCTACGCACGCATTAAAAAATCAACTTATGATTAGTTCAAAAATCAACTTAGAATGTGTGCAAAAACCAAAGGCGTGTATAGAGAAAGTTCAAAGAAGCGCAGCACATTTTGTATCATCGTGAAATAAGGGACAGAGTGTCACTGTCATAAAACACGATTTGGGGTGGACATAATTAAAACAAAGGCATTTTTCATTGCGGTGGTGTCTTATCACGACATTTCAGTCACCAACATTCTGCTCCGAATGCAAAAATATATTGTTGACGTCAACCTACATAAGAAGAAATGATCATCATAACAAAAATTAGGCAAATCAGAGCTCTCACGGAAGGATATAGCTGTTTGCTTTCCCGCCCCCCCCCCCCCCCCCCCCCCCCCCCCCCGCAGTGTTCAAAATTGGAATAACAGAATTATTGTGAAGGTGGTTCGATTAACACTCTGCCAGGCACCTAAGTGTGATTTTCAGAGTATCCATGTATATGTAATTGCAAATGAATATGTTACATTTATTAGATCATTTATTCACACTGTAAACGGAAATGGCCCTATCACATTTCCCTGGGGTACACTGGACATTACTTTTACATCTGTTAATTTTGTTCTGTTAAGGGTGACATGCTGCGTTCAGTCCACAAGGAAGGCTTGAATCCAGTCACAAATCTGTTGTGATACTAAATAAGCTCATAATGTCAGATGCCTTCCAGAGGTCAACAAACATGGGATTAATCTGTGTGCCATTGTCTGCAGCACTATGTATCTCATGGAGGAACAGAATGAGCTGAGTTTTGGAAGATCTCTGTTTGACAATCCATGTTGATTTTTATAGAGGAGAGCTTCATTCAACAAAAATGTCATAACTCTTGAGCATAAAACTTGTTGCATAATTATGCAACAGATACATCTGCCCCATGGGCCTTCCTCAAAATATGGATAACCTGTGCTTTTTTCCAGTCTTTAGGTATCGTTCTTTGGTCCAGTGAACTATGATAAACAACTTCTGGAAGGGATGTATGGTTTTTTGGCATAACCTTTGTAGAATCCTATAGGTATCTTATCTGGTCATAATGCCTGTCCACTACTAAGCAGTTGTAGTTATTTTTCTGTTCCATGCTCAGTTATGTCAATATCTGCCATTTCGACATTTGTACAATGATTGAAAGGAGAAACCAAGTTGGTTATCTAACTATCTGCTCCAAGTAATTTTCAGACAAGACATTCTGAGTGATGTCGCATGAATCCATCTCTAGCACAAATTTTGATCACATGACCCTCTGTATCTGTACCTGGCAAGTTGAAGTTAACCCCTTAACCCCCCCGCCCGCCCATTACAACAGCATGATCAGGGAAATCATTAATCATATCCAGCAAGTTCCCACTCAAGTGCTCTACAGCTCCTGACCCATGATGTTTATAAAAGCAAGTGATTGGCATTTTGGACCTATCTTTGTTGCTTAACTTATCCCAGATTAACTCACGTTCAGTGATACCATTGCTAGATATTATTGAGTTCCTTACTGCAAAAAACATGCTGCCACCATTGGTGACTAACCTATCCTAAGAATAAATATTCCAATCTGAATTTAGGAATTCGCTGCTGTTCACTTTCCTGCTTCCAGTAATAACCTTCAATAAGCAATACTAATTCTTGGACAAGGACCTATCCTTTGATGCTCCTGCTGCTTATTAATATTATATCAACCTGATCCATGAGGACAAGCATTTTCTAAGAACATAGTGGCTATTGTAACTTCAATTGTGGTAGGCAATACATCTCTTATCCAAAGGGGAGATGCGTTTCTCTAACATAAAAAAACCCATATGTATGCCACACATACTCTGGTACCCTAGTAACCATTTCCTGCATTTAGTTCATGACTATCCTGTTAAGGGGAGCCCTACAATTCTGCACTCATAGTGGAGGCTGAGAAATGTGCATCCAATATCATCACAGAGTCATCTGAACCTCTGTTTTAGACCTTCCCCTCTGCTCCAAACCAGAGGATTGTGATCAACCATGAGTATGATGCAACAAATAGTCAGCTCAACGTGCATTCTGTGTGATGCACCAATTTAGCTGTACACTGAAAGAAGCCAAGGATAGACTCAGCATCCAAGTGGCAGTCATCATTCATGCCAACATGTGCCACTGTTTGCAGCCGGTTGTACCTGAGATCCCACAGCAAATATACTGAGTGCACACTGGCATTCTTTCCTACCCTGCATGCTATTACTATGAGGAACTCCATTACACAACTGCCATTGGAGCTCCATATGATTAGCGTACACATCCTCTGTACTTGTCCAGATTGGGCAGGAAAACTAGATGCTGGCCCAACAAGTGGGGCAAATTGTGCAGCCTCAGAAGGGTCACAAACACAGGTATGTTCTCCTGTGAAACTTGCAGAACTAGCACTCCTGGAAGAAAGGATATTGTGGAGATACAGCTTAGCCACACCCTGGAGGATGTTTCCAGAGTGATTTTTCACTCTGCAGTGGACTGTGTGCTGAAATGAAACTTCCTGGCAGATTACGAATGTGTGCTGGACTGAAACTCAAACTCAGGACCTTCGTATTTCACAGGCAAGTGCTCTACTGACTGAGAAATCCAAGCATTACTCATGACCCATCGTCACATTTTTACTTCCACCAGGACCTCATCCCCTCTATTCCAAACTACTGGCAACATGCACAAACTGGGCTACAGCATGTCTCCACAACATCCTTTGTTCCAGGCCTGCTAGCCCTGCAAGTTTTGCAGTAGTAATTCTGTGAAGTTTGGAAGTTAAGAGATGAGGTAGTGGTGGAAGTAAAGCTGAGATGACAGATCATGAGTCATGCTTGGGTAGCTCATTTGGTAGAGCACTTGCTCACAAAAGGCAAAGTTCCCAAGTTTGAGTCTTGGTCTGACAGACAGTTTCAGTCTGCGTTGAAGTTTCATATCAGCACACAATACTGCAGAGTGAAAAATTATTCTAGAAAGTTCCAAAAATTAATGTAAGTTCACTATCTGGTATTGTACATGTATGTAGAGCAACTTGTCCTTCTGCCATTTGTTTCTCAGTATATTCAGTTAATGATCCCCCAGGTATTTTGTCAAAGCAACTGACACATTTCTTCTGCATTTTGGGAACTTATAAGCATTAACAGTCATCAGACAACCTGTCCATGAGTGCATGCTGTATGCTTAATGTCAACATTAGTACTTGAATAGGTAATAAGGCTAACACAAAATAGTAGGCTTCCAAGTGTGGTGCTAATGCAGAATGCTCAATAGAGTGAAGGCAAGGAAGCTATGTCCTTCAAAGCTTAACCTACACACAAGAGATGCATAAATTGGCCATATACTGAGATATGATACTATCACTGAGGCGACAGTATAGCAGAAGAACACAAGAAGTACACTGAGACTTCTTACAACACACACCAGCCGACCACTTTTACCTTAGGTGACTTAGTGGTGGCCCAAATTAATTACTCACAAATAGAGTGAAAGTATTAGTGATAGCATATGGGATTATGATATTTCACATATATCTGTAAGGAACACAATTTTACATAATTCCAGATCATAAGCCACTCATAGCTGTTGTAAGCCTCCAGTCTAAGTTCCCACAAAAGTAATTACAATAATCGCAGTAATAGGGCTTATTCCCAAGCGCAGAAGTGCTTGACATTCATTATAGGCCCGGCTAATGAAAATGCTCCATCCCATGAAACTTCATGGACTAAGTTTCATAAGTACAAGGCAATGCATTTACAAATAAATAACAATGTGTAATCTATTCTAGTAGCACTCCCTGTTACTTCTCACCACATAGACCCATGTACTCAGGGAACCACGCTACTCTGCAGAGTCGCATCATCAGTTAAGTATGGGTTGCCATATCAGCTCCTGAAAGGATTACTGCCAGCTTTTATAACATACTTCCCACTACAACATAGGGTCAACACAACTAGTTTCATAATGTTGCTGGTTATGCGGATGGCAACTGTAGTTTTATCGTCTTGCCTACATCCCAGCCATTGCTACTCCAGTTACTGGAAAGGTCACTTTGGGGAATTATACACATGACAGCATCACATCATGTTTGTTGGACAGGCATTGACACTGAGACTCAAAAAATGGTGCAAGCCTACAATGCATGTCCTCAGACTCTGGTTGTGTTGTGCAGCATATTTCCCACTGACTCAGATGTGACCACTCTTAGGAGTAGGTTCACACTCATTCAAGGGAGCTATATAATTACTGGTCGTGGAAGCCATCTCAAATTTCCTATATGTGGTTCAGATGACTATCATCACCAGAAGTTTTACAATCTTGGGTGTGGGAAAAGTATTTTCCATGAAGAGAACACACCATATGATGGTTTCTGATGACTGCCCACAACTACCTACCTCACACTATTGGAGCTCCTGTAAATGCAGCAACAGTTATAGTGAGAATCTTATCACCATTTTGTTCCATGCAGTAATTAATTCCAAAATGTGACAAATTGTCCAAAGAAAAATTATGGTATCAACAGTGACTCAGGAAGACCTAACAGTCTTCTTTGCAACATAGTATCCCATCTCCATTAATTGTGACAGGCCTGTAGATAAGTTGCACATGCTTAGGATTTTATTTTGTTCAAAGTGCCATATCCAACCCAGCAAGCCCATAGCCCACTGTCACAAAAATATGAGGACATGAGCTCACATATCTCTATGTGGATGTGAAATCAGGGTGTTATCATTGGCTATTGATGATACCAAAGTGTCTGAAGGCAGAGTCCGCTTATCCTCCATCATAATCAACAGTTATAATGACACAAATGGGTGACTGACAGACTGGCCAGCACTGGCCAATAAGTAGAGGCCTTGTTCACCACCTCTGACTCCATCATCAGATCAGTACAAGGATAGTGTTGCATAGCAATATCAATGTCTCACCAGAGCTAGAGATACTCTCTCACCACAAGGCAGATCACTGCTGACCATGGAAGTGTAAGCCACACCAATAGTTGGTGTCACTGTGACATCATGACACTTTTAAAAGTTCCATTCATAGACTGCTTACTTCACATGATGTTCAATACTCATTACACTGCTTACTCAAGCTGCCTGTGTGACTACTCTATGGATGATGGCCCTGAGCTACCTGGGCTGCATTTGTGGATGTTATTTGGATTGACTGTGACTATGCTACTGACGTCTTGCTCTGCACTGGTTTAAAGAGTCCTACTATGGACTGGTAACTGAACAAATGTATTATCATTTGTTGTGATGTTCATGGCTGCAATGGCTTTTATGGATTTAAAAAGGATAATGAGCCAGGGTAAATAACTGTTTAGTGACAAGCTGCATGAGACATTACATGTGGACTGATAAATAACAGCTCAGATGTTGATATTTTAAATACATGGCAAAGATAAAAGTCATTGCAGGGACAGCAATTAAAGCATCTACAAGAGCTACTCATTGTTGTAATGTGGGAACATAATGATTTATCTCACATCCAAAAGGGCATGATCATTGGTTTTTAGATCAAGAGTGGAAGCATTTTCATAATGGCTAATTTTGTAAACTGTTTGCATGTTGCTGGCATTAAAGTACACCAGAATGGCAAGATGGTGCTATAAGAAACCTGTGCTAAGGCAGCTCTGGTACACCATGAGCCATAGATGAAATGGGTGAATGATGGTTGCAGAGATGTGTATAGGTAAACAGATATGCAATTTTTGAGCAGCAAACTACCCAGATGAACCAATGGGATACCAACAGTCTCTCTTCAATGACAGTTCATCGAACATTTCTGCATGTGGGCCTTTGCAAAAGGCACCTGGTTTATGCAATTATACTGACTGCTGTTTATCAGCAAAGAAAGGTAGAATTTTCACATGAGTACCACAACTAGATGTCCACTAAGTGGCAACAAATGGCCATTCCAGAAGAATCACATTTTGTGCTTACTGAGACAGATGGTCATTGACGTAAACAGGATGAAACATCTGAAATCAAACACCCTGCAACACATAGGATGGGTCTAAGCTGAAGGAGGGAGCGTTATGGTCTGGGGAAGGGTCTTGTGGCATTCCCTGGGTGATCTATTCACTATGGAAGGCACAATAGATGCATGTATGCTTTGGGACCATTTCCACCACTACATGCAATTTTTTCCACTCAGAAAGATGGCATCTACCAGCAGGACAAAGCAATGTACCACACAGCTTGCAGTGTACACTGAGCAGCCAAAACATTATGACCACTGCCCACCATGACACTGGATGGCGTTGCAGGCACGTGATGAGGTAACAAATGTATGTAAGCAGAGAAGACATGCAAGGGGGATCACCCTAGTGAAGATATAGGCTGAAAATGGGGAAACCCGCCGACATAAGCGACTTTGACAAAGGAAAAATTATTACTTAGCAGAGACTGTGAACGAGTATCTTGAAAACAGCGACACTGGTCAAATGTTCACGTGCTAATGTCATGAGCATCTACATCCACAGACTGTGGGGTTTGGAGGCTCATCTGCTCTATAAAATAGGATGCATCGTGATTTGTGGCACCTCTGCCAAAAGATCACTGGTGTGCACACTGGTGTGCACAGAAGTGTTTTGGAGCACACTATTCATCATACACTGTTAAATATGGAGTTGCACAGCAAGCCATCCATACTTGTTTATATGTTGTGCCAATGGCATCATCAGTTATGATTGCCATGGCCATGGGACCATTGGGATTGATAAATAGAAATTATAGCCTGTTTGGGTGAATCACACTCTTGCTATATTAGGTTGCTGGTCATCTCCACAGACACTATTAAGGTGAAGGTGGCTGGAAACATGCAGCAGGCCACAGATGCAGGCTTGTAGGAGCAGTATTATGGTATGGGAGACATTATTCTAAGCTTTCGTGGGGCCTGTGGTAGTAATCAAAGACACGCTGATAGCTGAAAATCACCTGAATCTCTTCAAACCTGATATCTTCCCCGACGGCGATGCCATCTTTCAGCAGTATAATTGTCCATTTCTCAGTGCCAAAACCTTGATACAGAAGTGTTATAGCGAACTCATGCTGATGTCTCAGCAACCAAATTCACCTGATGTAAATCCTGTGGGACCCACCTGTGTCGCAATCAGCGGCATCACTGCATACACAAATCAGTGGCCCATTACTAGCATGAATTACATGAACTATGAATAGACGTCTAAAGCCATATACCAGCACAAACCTACCAAAAAAGTGTCAGATCCCTGATACACAGAATCAGTGATGTATTTCATTCCAGACTCATCAGTGTATGTGCATGGTTTGAAAAGCACAGCTGATTTAAACCCAACCGAGAATCAGTAGGACCACATTGATCAGGCTGTTTGCGCTGTGGATCCTCAACCCAGAACCATAGTACAGCTGGCCACAGTGCTGGAGTTGATTATAGTTCCACATTCTTACCAGTACCTTCCAAAATCTCATCGGCTTATTTCATAGACAGCCAAAAGGGAAGAGGTAGTTATATGGGCTTTTGAGAGGTATTCACATTAGTGTGACTGAACAGTGTAGTTGATGCAAGAGTAGAAATTCTGAGTTACAACTTACAAACGCAAAAATCTCCTTTAGCATAGATAACATCCACTGCACTGCCACCATCTTTAGTAGCCACAAATGGCTTGAAGTCTTAATATGTAAATAACAGCAACAGAATTTTACAGTTTTTGAGGTGTCAGACAGTGTCAGTCAAAAAGCCTACTTTTTGTTATGGACTGGACATTATGTGTTTTATTCACTACATGTGCTAGCCCCAGTAGCCAGCCCAGAAACATTGTCATTTGTATAAATGTGACTGTCACTAGCAGCATACTATCATCACTAACAGACTGAGAGAAATTAGTATATAAATATCCCTTTAGATGCCAATAATCTTATCCACCATATATCGGCTCTTTTATTCATAACAGACTCATACAGTATGAGCCAAATGGAAGAGGTATGACACAATTCCTTAAAATTACAATTGAGCAAGGACTTGATATCTAAGCAGCAAGCATTTTAAGCAATTAATAAACCACTCTGAACAGAAGTAGCCTTCTTGCACACAGTGCTTTATTGAATATGAATGCAAGCATTGCTTTATTGTAATACACTCTACCAGTATTGCAGCATTGCAGCATGTTTCAATACTGCTGAAGGCCTGGATTGATTTTCTTTATTTATGGTACGTTTGCAGAGCCTACCAAGTCGATTAGTGTTTGCTGCATCTTCAGTTCAGTGTGCTCTGCAATATGTCTGCATGAAAAGCTTGTCAAAATCAATTAATGAGCTTTGACAATAAAGTGAAAATGAAACCAGAATATAGTGTATATCATTTCATTAATTAGAGTGCTACATTTATGTTCCTTTATGCATGATGAATCAATTGGGAATACAAAGCAGTGAAGGAAGATCATAAACAATAGAGCAAATTTAGTTAAGTAGCTTTCTACTACAAACAGACCCAATGTTTTCTAATATTCATCAAACATCACTTAGAAGCCAAAATACAAAATTTGAAAATTTTCATCAATACCTAAAATTTTGTAGTAGACTGTTATACATCATATAAAATGTAAATGATATCAGTAAACAGCCATTATCATTTCAACTAGACACAAGTCCAACAGTAACATTACGTAACATGGTAATATACTACAGAACAGGTTTACCACCATTGTCACTAGCTGACAACCGTATAACTTTATGTTACAAGAAAAGAATACGAGTCAAGCTTATGTTCAGAACAGAAGCCAGTCAGAAGCAAGTGTGAAGAGTTAACCAGGTTATTTTCCTCAGAATGAAGGTTCACGTGTTTGGGCATATAACTTTCTCAGGTGTGGAGTGTGCCAGTTCCTCATTTCTTGAAGTTTTTTGCAACATTTCAATTTTCTGTGTTTTTTGTGTTATTTGGGACAATATGAGTAATCTTTTCTACCAATAACCATAAAAATTAGTTTGTTGACTTATAATTTGTAAATCATCACAAACAGTAGCCAATTATGCAAATTTGCTACCTATTTCATTTGTATGGCATCAAGCTTTTGGTGAAACATGTGTTACAGTAAAAACAGTTGTGTAAGGAAGAGGAGGTATAACTGATGTTAAAGCCAGAGAGGAAAAATATCTTTCTCATTCTTCACATGCGCACTCATTATGATGCCACCCCCACACCTGAACCAAACAATAATCAAACTGGTACCTTCCCTCAACTTTTCTGTCACTGTACTGGCTAATAACCTCTGTAGATCTGTACATTGAATGGGTGAGATTTGGATCCCTGTCTTGACATCTAGAGTTTGATATTCTGTGGATTCCCTACATCACAGCAAGCAATTACTAGAATGTCTTCACAGAAGGATTTGTTCTCTAGCCTAGTAAACTCTACATCTCAAATTATCTATGTACTCTTCAAATCATCATACAGTTTGTAGTGGATACAGTACCAGTATCATTTTACTCCCTTCTTGCTCCACTTCCAATTAATGTGTGAGAAGAATGACTTTCAATATGCCATTTAGAAGGAAGGAATTTATCTAATTGTGCAGTAATGGTTACTATGCTAAGTATATTTACAACATTTAAAACTTTTCTATGTTCATTTCAGAACTCTGAATTTTAAAACTTGTGAGACCCTGATGAAGGATAATAATAATGTTAGTGATGAGCTCTTGCAGACTACTCAGGCTTATGAGTGTTTCAAAACTTTTCCTTCAATATTCTGCATCTTCTACATAATTCAGTTTGAACAAACTACAAATGACAAAACATACAGTGCCACTGAATGTACATGTAAACTGTACTCCTCCAATAGCTTTGACATTGATAGAATATGACTAGTTTTTGGGGTGTCTTACACAAACAGTGAATCCACTGCAGTGTAATCAATCTCTTCAATGACAATACACAATTATTCAAATCATCTACTATCTCCAAAAGTCAGTTTTCCATTACAAGTAACATAAAATTCCAAGTGCTGCATCATTCAGTACTCTGCAAGCAAAATAGGATATTTCAGTTTGACAGCATTCTTGCTCCACAGCTCCACACAAAATAATGAAGTTGACACCTTTGTCTCAGAGGTTAATAAGCTGACAGAAACACACCGAATATTATGTAGAGAGCCCTTTTGTGGTTATTATTGCTAGTGAATTTACCTATCACATACCAAAAGACATTTGAAACGCTAGTCTTAAAATGTAGCCAGTGTTTCAAGATAGAAGCTGAATCCTATTATGCTAATAGAGTCCATATTATGGGACAAAGGTAGCGAATGCTGAGATAATCCTGTTACATAAGTTGCAAAATATATGGACAGGTCCACAGGTAACAAGAACCCATTTCCTGCCGTCCACTGATGAGATAGGTTTTCCTTCAGGGTGCCTTTACTGTACTTTGATTATCTATTGTATCCTTACGTTACTACTGGGAAATTTTGTTACGGTTCCTCTCAAAGGAGAATAGCCAATGGCCTTCCCCATCCATTTCCTACTAGAGTTTATAATCTGTTTCATTGTCAATACATCATTAAATGCAAGTGCACCTTCTTTCCTTTCTTATTTTGTAAATGATGTTTCAGGTATTTAACAACTTTTTAATTGAGCCATACGGTAAAATCAAGTTCTGTTTCCTTCTAATAAAAATCAGGGGCAAATGCTGTTCTGGGGGGGGGGGGGGGGGGGGTTAAGGGGGACTAAACAGTGAAGGTCATCAGTCCCAGGTGCTGTTCTGATTCAACACATATAAATGATGCAGTGTTATGTAATGTATCAGGTAATTAGTGATTTGTGGGATCTTCAAGTAGCTGGATGTCTGTTAGAGATGAAATGTTGCTTGGTTGTACTTCAACTTATAAAACAGCCAAGAAGGGGGATAAAATCTGTTACGTCACTTCATCTGACTATTTCAGAATGACTGATGAACTGAATGAACTGAGTGAAAAATCCTGCCTTTAATCCCAAAACAATTTACTGGAGATACGTAGATGAATGGTGTGGTAGCAAAATTCTTTCTGCTTGTGCTTTAATGTGAATAGAGAACCACTCATGTGTGAGCATGTGCCACAATTTAGAAGAAGAGTCAGTAACCGCATCAGAATTCTATCAAAAATCATTTTCTGCTCTGAGTCATTATTTTATACATATAACTCTTAAAATGAAGAACAAGTGTGTGAGTGGAGGACTGGCATCTCAACCCAAGGTAAGTAAGCAAAACTGGAAAGAACCTACATGTGAGCAATATTGTTGTGTTTCCTTTGTTTCTGATGTTAAGGGGATTTATTCGCTATCAATTTATTGCCCAAGATACCACAATTAAAGGGCATTAACACATTCAAATGGTTAAACAGTGGAGGCTTAATTTTGACAATAAAAATTATGATCCTACACCAAATCAATGCTCCTGGCTACACAGTGGTGACAGGTAGCACTTAGCAAAGAAGGGAATAGCGGTCCTATTTTGATTTTCATTGCTGCACGAAATTATATAACTCTACCACAAAGGAGCACTTTTTATATTAAATAGCTGAAGCACAACTCATTGGAAACACTATTCAGCAAGAATATAGATAACTACTACTGCCACTGGGAGTTATTTTTGTGATAACCAGACACAAAACTTGCTACCATATGGGTACACTACTATGATGCATGAAGACACTCTGACAACTTTCATATTTTCTAACGGTGGTGGACATGCAAATAAGATAATAACTACAACAGATGGCATTACTACACAGAACCTAATCACTTCTGGTCTAATTGTAATTTATATATTTCTTCTTATTTCTGCACAAATAATATTACTGGAAAGACTGACCCAGTATTTGGTGCATGTCCCATACCATAAACAGAGCTAACATAAAATCTAAGGTGTTGCATCCAGTAATTTTAATACACTCACTGGACGATTTCCAGAGGAATGAACTTGTATATTGCTCTTGCATCTTGCACACAATTAGGGAGGAGCTTCTGTTTGGTTGTGGTACCTTACCCTGTACTGGATCCATACTCGTGGGTAGAACTGATTGTAGCTGCACCCTGTATTGAGCCGCCATCATGTGATGTACTGCTGCTCTTGCACACAGGTGATAGCGTATACATGGCTTTCCGTGGGATGGGGAGAGGCCCTAGCTGGGAAGGCAATGAGGGGGCCACCTGGAATGGGGGTATAGGTTGCCTAACACTAGCTACCCAAGGCCCTGCTTGGTCCTCCCTGCGACAGCACAAACACATCCATGCCACTCTGCCACTTAAATAAGTGTCACATCCAGTAATTTTAATACACTCTCTTCACAATTTCCACAAATGAGTTTCTGTTGTGATATTGCATCTTGCACAAAATTAGGAAGCAGCACCTGTTTGGTTGTGGTGCCTTACCCTGTACTGGATCCATGCTCGTGGGTAGAACCAATCGTAGCTGCACCCTCTGTTGAGCCACCATCACGTGATGCCCTGCTACTCTTGCACACACTTGATGCCGTACACATAGCTTTCCGCAGGTTGGGGAGAGGCCCTCGCTGTGGAGGCAGTGAGGGGGCCAACTGGAATGAGGGTACAGGTTGCCTAACACCAGCTGGCCACAACCCTGCTTGCTCCTCCCTGCAACAGTACAAACACATCCATGCCACTCTGCCACTTAAATAAGTGTCACATCCAGTAATTTTAAAACACTCTCTGCACAATTCCCGCAAATGAGTTTCTGTTGTGATATTTCATCTTGCACAAAATTAGGAAGGTGCTTCTGTTTCGTTGTGGACCCGTACCCTGTACTAGATCCATGCTTATGGGTAGAATCAATTCTAGCTGCACCCTCTGTTTTGCTGTTGCACACAGATGATACCATATACATGACTTTCCGCGGGATGGGGTGCCGCCCTTGCTGTGGAGGCAGTGAGGGTACAGGTTGCCTAACACCAGTGGGCCACAGCCCTGCTTGCTCCTCCCTGCAACAGCACAAACACACCCATGCCACTCTGCCACTTAAATAAGTGTCACATCCAGTAATTTTAAAACACTCTCTGCACAATTCCCGCAAATGAGTTTCTGTTGTGATATTTCATCTTGCACAAAATTAGGAAGGCAATTCTGCTTGGTTGCGGATCCATACCCTGTACCAGATCCATGCTCGTGGGCAGAACCAATTGTAGCTGCACCCTCTGTTGCGCTGTTGCACACAGGTGATACCGTATACATGACTTTCTGTGGGATAGGGCACTGCCCTAGCTGTGGAGGCAGTGAGGGGGCCAACTTGGATGGGGGTACAGGTTGCCTAACACCGGCTGGCCACAGCCCTACTTGCTCCTCCCTGCAACAGCACAACCACATCCAAGCTGTTCTGCAGCTCTGTCAGTTAAATAAGTGTCACATCCAGTAATTTTAATACACTCATTGCACATTTTCAAGAAATGAGTTTCTGTTGTGATATTACATCTTGCACAAAATTAAGAAGGAGCTCCTGTTTGGTTGTGGTGCCTTACCTTGTACTGGATCCATGCTCGTTGGTAGAACCAATTGTAGCTGCACCCTCTGTTGTGCTGTTGCACACAGATGATACTGTATACATGACTTTCAGTGGGATGGGGCGCAACCCTAGCTGTGGAGGCAGTGAGGGGGCCAACTGGGATGAGGGTACAGGTTGCCTAACACCAGCTGGCCACAACCCTGCTTGCTCCTCCCTGCAACAGTACAAACACATCCATGCCACTCTGCCACTTAAATAAGTGTCACATCCAGTAATTTTAAAACACTCTCTGCACAATTTCCACAAATGAGTTTCTGTTGTGATATTTCATCTTGCACAAAATTAGGAAGGCGCTTCTGCTTGGTTGTGGTGCCTTACCCTGTACTTGATCCGTGGTCGTCGGTAGATTCAATTGTAGCTGCACCCTGTGTTGCACTGTTGCACACAGATGATACTGTATACATGACTTTCCGTGGGATGGGGCACCGCCCTAGCTGTGGAGGTAGTGAGGGGGCCAACTTGGATGGGGGTACAGGTTGCCTAACACCAGCTGGGCACAGCCCTGCTTGCTCCTCCCTGCAACAGCACAAATACATCCATGCCACTCTGCCACTTAAATAAGTGGCACATCCAGTAATTTTAATACACTCTCTGCACAATTTCCACAAATGAGTTTCTGTTGTGATATTTCATCTTGCACAAAATTAGGAAGGTGCTTCTGTTTGGTTGTGGACCCGTACCCTGTACTAGATCCATGCTTATGGGTAGAACCAATTGTAGCTGCACCCTCTGTTGAGCCACCATCATGTGATGTCCTGCTGCTGTTGCACACAGGTGATACCGTACACATAGCTTTCCGCAGGATGGGGGGAGGCCCTTGCTGTGGAGGCAGTGAGGGGGCCAACTGGGATGAGGTTACAGGTTGCCTAACACCAGCTGGCCACAGCCCTGCTTGCCCCTCCCTGCAACAGCACAAGCACATCCATGCCGCTCTGCTGCTCTGCCACTTAAATAACTGTCGCATCCAGTAATTTTAATACACTCTCTCCACAATTTCCAGAAATGAGTTTGTGTTGTGATATTGCATCTTGCACAAAAAAAGGAAGGAGCTTCTGTTTGGTTGTAGTGCCTTACCCCATACATGATTTTGGCTGGTGGCTAGAACCAATTGTAACTGCACCCTTCTCCTAGCCAATCTCATGTGATGTACTGGTACTGTTTCATAGAAAAACTAGTTTATACATGGCATTTAGTGGGATGGTGAGAGGCCCCACCTGCAGAGGCAGTGAGAGGGTCAACTTGGATGGTGATAGAGGCTGCCTAACACCAGCTGGCCACAGCCCTCCTATCTCCTCCCTTCAATACTACAAACACATCTACGCCTCTTTACAGCTGTGCTTGTTATTTGAAGTTTTACGTGCAGTAATTTTAATACACTCTCGGCACAAGTTATGGAAGAATAGAATCGCCACTTCGTGTTTTGGAATTTCACCTTGCACAATATTATCAAGGAGCTTCTGTTTAGTTGCAGTGTCTTACCCTGTACAGGAGCTTTTCTGGTGGGGAGACCCAATTATAGCTGGAGACTTTTCTGACCCTTCTTCATATGACCAACTGGCTGTGTTATGTAGGGACACTTTAGTAGACGTGTCTTCTGATGCAGTGGGGACAGGTCCCAACCGCCTACCCAGTGAGAGGCCCAACAGCAGAATCACATCTATGGCACTCAAAAGTCCTCAGCTTAAGTGTCCCATTCAGTAATTTTGATGTGTTTTGGTATTCCATCTCACATAAAATTAGCAAGGAATTCTGTTCAGTTGTGGTGCCTTACCTTGTACAGGACCTTTTCTTGTAGGGAGACCCAATTATAGCTGCAGACTTTTCTGACCCTTCTTCATATGATGACCTAACACTGTTATGTTGGGACACTGTAGTACATGTGACTTCTGATGCAGTGCAGATACGTCCCAACCGCTTACCCAGTGAGAGGCCCAACGGGATTAGAGGTGGAGGCTGCCTAACACCAGCCTGCCGCAACCCAGCTTGCTCCTCCCTGCAACAGAACAAACACATCTGTGCCATTTGGCAGCTCCAGACCTTAGTTAAAGTGTCACATCAAATAATTATGATGTGTCTGGGTATTCCATCTTGCATGAAATAATCAAGGAGTTCTGTTTGGATGTGATGCCTTACCTTGTACAGGGGCTTTGTTGGTGGATAGACCTCATTGTAGTTGGATGCTTTTCTGAGTCACCTTCATGTAATGTAAAGCTGCTGTTGCACACAGACACTGAAGTATACAAGGGTTTTGGTGCATTGGGGACAGGCAGTGTCAGCTAACACATTGTGCGGGCTGACTGAGGTTTGGGTAGAGGCTGAAAATTATCAAGGTGTTCAGTTCAGTTGCGGTGCCCTACCTTTTTACTGGAGCTTTGCTTGTGGGTAAATTGAATTGTAGCTGCATGCTTTTCTGAGTCATGTTCATGTGATGTAATGCTGCTGTTGCACAGGGACATCTCAGTATATGGGGCTTTTAGTGGGCTGGGTAAGGGCCCCAGTAGGAGAGGCAGTGAGGGGGCTAACTGGGAAGGGGACATAGGAGGTCTAACACCAGCTGGACACAGGCCTCCTACCTTCTCCTTGTGACAGCACAAATACATCTATGCTACTCTGCAGGTCTGGTCCTTTGGAGTGAATAATAAATCTCACTGAAATTATTTACCTGTCTAAATTTCCTTCTCCTACATAATTTCAGAAGAATGGAATTCAGTTTAATGCTAACTATGAAGGACAGTTATTAAATTTTTATCATCACCTCAAAAAATAAGTTTTCATAATTATTTTTCTGTTTATTTGCAGGTGCATGTCCACAGACTCAGTACATGCTGAAAACCACACACTACAATAATCCCTATCATAGCACACTTCTTGAAGAGAGAAAACAAAAGGGTATAGACCATAAATAAAGTGGAGCATCATGCAATGATTTGTTGATTTCTTTTGTACATTTGAACAGAAGAAACATGGCGACAATCTATATAGAGTTCACACAATCAAGGCAATAGTGGATAAATTGGAAATTAGTCAATGATCTGTTTTTAGTATCTTATACAATGAAATATTGAATATGAAAAATATTGCTACCTGTTGGTTCCACAGCTATTCACACCATAACAAAAAGCATGCCAAACTGAAACCACAGCAGAAATACTGCAGCTGTCATGGTCATCCAATTGCCATCTCTAGTCACCCAGTCACCTGGATAGGTGTATGGTATATCACTGTGACCATGAAACAAAGGTGTCTTGGTGTGGTACAAGCAGCAAACAGGTGAACTGTCAAATGAGCATATTACCAAAATCTCCTGTTGAGGTAGGGGGGCTGGCAAATGAAGAATCATGGGAAGCAGTCTGAGTGTGTGTTTTTACACACACTGCTTCTTTGGGCTATCAAACATTGCCATGTACTGTCTTGACATGTCAGCCTGTGAGATTTTCCATTTCTTTGGATGAAGAAATCATTGCGAGCATTTCCAGAAAGACCCGTTTTCAAGGTGAAATGTTTCCTGAAAAGCCAAACACAGATTTATACAGAATATTCAGAGAATTTCAAACACAATCAAATTGCTGCAAATCATACATTGACTTGTTCTAAATAATCCAATTTACACTTACATTACACTAGTCACCAAATCTCAGTCATAAGTGGGGTGAGAGAAAAATGGAAATGTGCACTGTCACTGAAAATTATTATATCTTTTAGATAGGAGTACATCATACTTCCTATATGTACGTGATTCATCAGTGATATAAATGATTGCATGAGACCTACAGTAGCTTAGCCATTATTTTCTTGTTCTTCGTAGGCACTGTGTTGACTCCCAATGAAGTTTGGAAGATACCATTACACATACGTCATCTGCTCACCACTCCATGTGGTAGAATCTTTGGAAAGCTTGAAGTAGGTGAGACACGCACTGTAGTCTTAGTAACATTTAATGTTGTACAAAGGTTTCTCCATTTAATTTTCTGAAAAACTGGAAATGTTAATTTTGTGACAGTGCAAGGTTGACTCATCAACATAATTTATGTCTGTTGTTTGTGTAGGATGTAATCCAATGATTTCTGTTATCTTGGGCTATGCTGAAAAAAATGAAATGACACAAATTCGATAAATTGGAGCTGGTTTCATAAATGAATTGCTCATTTCCCCATTTGTTTATTGATCCATTCATTGTACTTTCTCAGTGTTGCTGACGCCATGTTTCTAGGATACAAACTGTTGGGTGTGTAGTATATGGCTCAACTAATATGAGCCTTCAGGAGGAGTTCACTAGCAAATTCAATGCCTGCGGCAAGTTCTTACTCTTTATTGACCTTGTTATGGCATGTGAGGAAGACTTCCTCTCTCCCAGAAGTGTTGCCCAAGGTTTTAACAGTAACTGTGGATGCACTCTGTGACACACTAAGCAGTGATTAGTTTGCACTTTGCCAAAGGGTAGCTTTGTAGGATTATGATTTTTTTCTGTAAACAATATGAATTGTATGCATATTGTCAACACATAAATGTACGCAATACAGATACATAAATGTATAGACAAACACATGTAATTTAATGCTTTTTATTTGTGCAGCATATTATATTCAATAATTTTAGAATGTCTCTTAACCGTAAGAGTTAATAATTATCATAATTGTCACCATAATCTGTGTGCCAGTTCAGGCAATCTTTGAAGGTACCTGTAGATACAATTTTCTAGTAGGTTTTTAGGGTATTCCTGAATGAACGTGTTTTTCTCTTAAGTCTCTGATCACTTGTAAAAGTTTGTTGTAGTATGTAATTCCACTGTGTAAGAAACCATGTTGTATTTTTGCTTTGTTTTTCCTACTGAGAAATAAGCGGTCGCTGGATTTGGTTCCATATTCAACCTTTAGTGTCCCTGGGAAGCAGCCTGTCATGAAGGAATCATTTATGATTTGCACTAAAGAGTTTTTCACACTGACTGTACAGTTCTTCTGTATGCATAGAGGCGCTTCATTTTTTAGACCGTGCTTAAAAGCGCATAGTTGTACCGTAGTGTTGGGTCACAGAATTATTGTATTTGGTGAGTTTTTGTTCAGACTGTGTTTTGTCAAATGTCTGTTGTATGTAGCTTGGTACCTATGTTTCTGAAGTATTGAACTGCAATGTGTGCTCCATTCCTGGGATCATATATTGTGGTACCATGATACTTCAATGGTATGTTTCT
The DNA here is from genome assembly GCF_021461395.2 of Schistocerca americana. Classification (NCBI taxonomy): domain Eukaryota; kingdom Metazoa; phylum Arthropoda; class Insecta; order Orthoptera; family Acrididae; genus Schistocerca; species Schistocerca americana. The sequence continues at coordinate 338,438,394 of NC_060130.1, forward strand.
TGTGTTTTCTTCCATTTGTCTCCTCTTTGGTGATTTCCAGACTGCATTGATTTTGTTTTCTGATAATTTTTCGAGATAATTTTTTAATAATTACACATCTAAATATTCAGTCAATCGAAAACAAACTCATAAACTCACAAGTAGATATAGAGAGCAGTGGTATAAAAACTACTGTTCTCTGTGTAACTGAGCATTGGCTAAAAAACAATGACATAACTTGTATAAACTTAGACAGTTATAAGTTAGTATCATACTTTTGCAGAGAGAATTTTAAAAATGGTGGTAGCTGCATATTTGTTAGAGATTGCATCTCCTGCCCTGTAACTGCAATTCCATTGGAAAGGTATGCAATTGAAAAACATTTTGAGTGTAGTGGTATAAGTATTGAACTGCAAAATGCAACCCATGTAATAATATCTTTAAACAGAGCTCCCAGTGGTGATTTCAGTGTGATAGGCTGCTATCACAATTTTGGGAGAACAAGTTAATTTTATGTGGAGACTTGAATACTGACTATCTGAATCAAAATATAAAACGGAGCTAGAGAGCTTACTTATAATGTATGGTTTACATAACACAATACAAACATATACCAGAATAGGTATGGACACTCAAACTGCCATTGATTACATAATTACAAATATTCAGTCTGGCAGATATAATTGCCTTATAGAAGACATGAATTTATCAGATCACCACTCACAGACAGTAATAATAAAAGAAGTAGGGAAATTAGATACACTCAGCTTTATCCCATACAGAGATATGAGAAGTTCTAACACAACAGACCTAAAGATAGAACTACAAAATGGGAAGTGGCTAGAAATGTACTTAAGTAATAGTGTTAATGATAAATATAACAGTTTCCTAGATATCTATTTAAATATCATTGAAGAATGTTTGCCAACCAAAACTAAACCAATAAAGAAAAAGAGAGGAAATCTGCCATGGCTAACAAAAGATCTATTAGTATCCTGTAAAAAGTTGAAACTTCTTCACGCAATTTTGAAAGCTCCAGATAGGCCTATTCATTTTGTTGAATATTATAGAGCCTATAAAAAGATTTACAATAAAACTTAAATAGCTGCAAAAAACTGTATACTGGAAATGTTATTACACAAGCTCCCAACAAAGTCAGAAACACTTGGAAGATAATAAACAGAGAAACAGAAAAGTCATCAGGAAATAACAATAAAAGCTTAAGCCTAAAAATCAATAATGTTGTAACAGAAGATTCAATAACCACTAGAAACACATTCAACCAATATTTTACCAGCATCTGCCAACAACTTACACAGGGTAACAATAGCAATTCTCTGCAAGCCCAAAAACTAGTTAAGAATAAACAAAAGTCACCCAGTAACTCATGTTACCTGTACCCGGCAACTGAACAAGAGATAAGAAAAGTAATAGAGAAACTGAAAAATAAAGCATCCACAGACATAAATGACCTGTCAAAAAAAAAAAAAATTTAAGCTAACTACTTGGTAAATTGCCAAACCCCTCTGCCACTCAGTAAATTCATGTCTCAAAACAGGAATCTTCCCAGATAGAATGAAGATCGCCAGAGCACTATCACTATTCAAAAAATTGTGATCACATGTGCCCAAATAATTACAGACCTGTTAGCCTCCTTCCCACATTTTCGAAGATCATAGAAAGAATAATATTTGTTAGGTTAATGGCAATTTTTGATAAAAACTCTATCATAAATGGTAGACAGTTTGGATTCCAGAAGGGAAAATCTACAGTGTCAGCTGCATTTCAACTTATTAATATAATCTCTGCAGGCCTAGATCAAGGTCAAATCCTAGTTGGTGTTTTTCTAAAGCTTTTGATCTTGTCAGTCACCACATATTAATAATGAAGCTACAGCACTATGGAATTAGAGGAAGTGCTCTTGATATCATAAAGTCATTCTGCAGAACAGAAAACAAGCAGTGGAAGTGTCAGTCAAGGGAAACAGCTATCAGAACTACAAGATATAAAACATGGGGTGCCATGCCACAAGGTACTATACTAGGACCCCTCCTTTTCTTTATATATGTAAATGGTGGTGGTGGTGGTTAGTGTTTAACGTCCCGTCGACAACGAGGTCATTAGAGACGGAGCGCAAGCTCGGGTTAGGGAAGGATTGGGAAGGAAATCGGCCGTGCCCTTTCAAAGGAACCATCCCAGCATTTGCCTGAAACGATTTAGGGAAATCACGGAAAACCTAAATCAGGATGGCTGGAGACGGGATTGAACCGTCGTCCTCCCGAATGCGAGTCCAGTGTGCTAACCACTGCGCCACCTCGCTCGGTATATATATGTAAATGATTTACCTTGTAACGTAGACAGTGAATTGATACTCTTTGCAGATGACACAACAAGAATAACTGTGAGACCGAGCTTACAGGAGGCCATAAGTAAAAGTAATCAAACAGTTGAAATAATCACCCACTGGCTTGAAGTGAATAGGTTAATTCTCAATTATGAGAAAACTAATGCAATCCTATTTAGGAACAACAAAAGAAAAACAAGTTAACCAACAAATTTGCAAGAGCTAGATGTAAGAGTAGTTGAAAGTGCTAAATTTCTAGGGATCACTGAGGACAGTTGGTTAAGATGTAAAGATCATATTTCCAATATAAGCAATAAAATTAGCAGTGCTGTATTTGCTCTGAGATAAATTAAGCCACTAATAACTGAAGATGATGAGTGCATGGTGTATTTTTCATACTTCAATGCTATAATGAGCTATGGTATAGAAATCTGGGGCCACTCAACTCAGCCAATTGAAATATTCAAATTACAAAAGAGAGCAATTAGAATAATGGGAAACAAAAGATCAAGAGACAGTTGCAAGCTTATTTTCCAAAAATATAAGATTCTAACATTCTATAGCTTGTATATATATAAAATTCTGCTCCTTGCTTGGGATCATAATGATAAATTCAACAAAAATGAAGATGTACACCACCACCACACCACAAACACCAAGAAATTAAGAATTCCACAGCAGAACACAACTCAATATGAGAGAAGCAGTGGTTACAGGGCAGTAAAGTTGTACAACTCTTTATCACCACACATCACTAATGACAAATCAAAGGAGAAGTTTAAACAGTCAATCAAACAACTGCTATTAGAAACCCCTTTATATTCAGTCAGAGAAATTCTTTCAAATGAAAATAACTGAAGCAAACAGACATAGTACGCGAAAAGAAAAATGTACACAGGTACAGAGAAAAAGAAAAAGTAAAGTGTATTAACTTCTTAACAGCATTGTTTTATCCAAAGATTTTGTTTTTCTACAGTATTATTGCTGTTAAATTTTTTTATGAATGTAAACAAAACAGGATATAGAATATGTATGTGCTATGTGACTGTATTATACCATATATATAAGATGATGGACCCATAGCATAAAATAATTGAATTCAATGTTCTGTAATTTAGGTACATAGATTATGTATGTCTCATAAAATCTGTTCAGTTTATAGTATCTAAAATTTTGTAATGATGTTTTTAATTTCCGGAAATGTTGTGGCTAAAATTTATTACTTATCTTAGCAAAACTACAGTTAGAATCAGTAAAAGTAATGTATTTTATTGGAAAACGGACAAATCAAATATGTACTTGGACTTACTCCATAAATGTACACCATAAGCTGTTAAATAAATAAATAAGTTTCTTTTTGTATGAATGGTATTGGTTACAAAATGCAGCATTGTTATTGTTGTTTTTTATACTGCTAAGATGGTTGACAATTACAGCCTTCAATATCCCATTAGTTACCCAGTTATTTTTATTTTGTGTTTTAATAGCTCTTAGTACTTCTTCAAAACTGAAATTCAAAACTGAATTTAAATATTGAAATGAACTTTGAAAGTAGCCCATTCATGCTAATCTCCATGTACAAGTGTTTCCAAGTTTAAGTGTTCATCTTTCTGACAGATCTGACTCTTTTCGGCATAAAGAATACCATTATGTATGTGAGTATTTTAGTTTTGTTTTTTACACGTATGTTAAATTTTAAGATCTGATGCAAGTGATTTGAAAGTTCAGAGTAATCTACAATGACATCACATCTTAATTTCTCTATATCATTTACTTTATGTTCAATGATTGATGCAGAATGCTTGGTTATGCCTGTGACAGTGTCGATCAGTGGTGATAGTCCATAGCTCGTTGTACGTAATGTTAACTTCACCAAGAAGTTTAGTCCTATTTATGATGAAAGTGCAAACAAGAGTGAGAGAATCATCTTTCCAAATAATGATAAATGTTTACTGTATTTGTAAGTAACTTAGATGTACCAAAATAATTATGCAGTCCCATAAATATCCAAATTACTGACATTAGATCACAGAAATATTTTTAGGAATCATATAGAAAAATCTAAGGTAAAATCAGTGTTCTACGGTTCCCTAATTTAATAGAAAACATATAAAACTTCAAAAATATTTCATGCTCTCTTTTAGGTTTTACAGAGGTTTCAGACAGAATTTACCCTTCTCATGCTTTTTTATTGGAATATTCAATCATTGGTTGCGATGGTTTGTCCAAATAGGTGGAAAAGTCTCTTGGATCAACTGCTGCTGCCAATGTCAATGGAGCATCTACCACAGCTTTTAGTCCCAAAACCAGTAAGTAAGAATTAGCTTCTGACCAGTTGGTAATAATTACAAACTGCCACAATTTCTACTTTAGCACATGACAATGTCATTGAGCAACTAAGGCTACATAATGATTTTTGTAACTTTCAAGTCTTACTTGTCACACATTTCAGATCATGAACTCCAGCAGCATTGTAATAGTTACAAACATAATTTGTTTTGCTAATTAACATAAATTGTATGACCTTTCTCATATCTGCTACTGTCAGCTGGCACCACACAAGGAACAGTTCACTGTGATGAGTACAAAATACATGTCCAAGGATGGGTGAAATGTAGTGAAAGACTGATAGAACCATCCCTTTCCTGGAGGATTTTTCCTGGCTGATGTATAACACAATGATATTGTCTTTCTTTCTCACTTGAATTACAATATCTCTTGCAGTGCCCTGAGCCACTATTGGTTGGCACTCATTGTAGTTTCTGGTGCCTCTTAGTTGATACATCTGTGACAAAATTCACAAACGCACTAGATGTACAATACGTGATCAAAAGTATCTGGACATTCCCAAAATGGTATGTTATTCATATTAGGTGCATTTTGCTGCCACCTACTGCCAAGTACTCCGTATCAGCGACCTCAGTAGTCATTAGGCATTGTGAGAGAGCAAAATAGGGTGCTCCGCGGAACTCATGGACTTCAAACGTGGTCAGGTCTTTGGGTGTCACTTCTGCCATTTCTCTGTACAAGAGATTTCCACACTCCTAAACATCCCTAGTTCCACTGTTCCCAATGTAATGGTGAAGTGAAAACATGAAGGGACATGTACAGCACAAAAGCATACAGGCCAACCTTGTCTGTTGAGTGATAGAGACGGCTCATGGTTGAAGAGGGGCATAATGTGTAATAGGCAGTTATCTATCCAGACCATCACACAGGAATTCCAAACTGCATCACGATCTACTGCAAGTACTATGACAGTTTGGCGCGAAGTGAGAAAACTTGGATTTCATTGTCAAGCAGCTGCTCATAAGCCACACTTTGCACGGGTACAATACCAAACAACACCACACTTGGCGTAAGGGCGGTTGAACAGTGGAAAAACATTGTGTGGAGTGATGAATCACGGTACACAATGTGGTGATCTTATGGCAGGGTGTGGGTATGGCGTACACCCTGTGAACGTCATCCGCCAGTGCATGTAGTGCCAACAGTAAAATTTGGAGGCGGTGCTGTTATGGTGTGGCCATGTTTTTCATGAAGGGGGCTTGCACCCCTTGTTGTTTTGCATGGCACTATCACAGCACATGTCAACACTGATGTTTTAAGCACCTTCTAGCTTCCCATTGTTGAAGAGCAATTTGGGGAGGGTAACTGCATCTTTCAACACAATTGAGCACCTGTTCATAATGCAAGGCCTGTTGTGGAGCGGTTACATGACAATAACATCCTTGTAATGGGCTGGCCAGCACAGAGTCCTGACCTGAATTCTATAGAACAGCTTTGAGATGTTTTGGAATGTCGACTTTGTGCCAGGCCTCACTGACCAACATTGATACGCCTCCTTAGTGCAACACTCTGTGAAGAATTGGCTGGCATTCCCCAAGAAACCTTCCAGCACCTGATTGAACGTATGTCTGTGAGAGTGCATCTGTCATCATAGATAGGGGTTGGCTAACACCATATTGAATTTCACCATTACCAACGGAGGGCGCCACAAACATGTAAGTCCTTTTCAGTCAGGTGTCCGGATGCTTGTGGTCACATAGTGTACATGGAGGTAATGTATCTAGCGTCATCATTGCATACAGACATCATCAGAAATCTTTGTCTCATAAACATAACACTGAAGGAGACACTTAACTCTCTGACAGAGGCAGGAGTCCATTGAAGAAGATTGCTACCATTCATAAAAGCCAGTTATCATGAAAGAAACTGTTGAACTTAGAAAACATTCAGAGAAAATAGTGTCAATGAAAACTATGCTAGGGCAACAGTCTCAGTAAAATGATTATTGTATTACTTTTGTGTCGGAGATTTCTTTTACAGTGTGAATCCAAGGAAGAGTCTTCAGTGGGATAAGAAGCACAAACCATGCAGTACCTACCAGGGAAACACAGTATGCTATTAAACATGATTCTCTTCACAGTTCTGCCTGCAGCAGAATGTGCTTGATATTGAAGAACGTCATCAAGACCAAACTAGCAGAGGTTTTGGAATGACTTGAGGAATCGTATCATTTGACATGTTATGGCAAACAAACACACAGTCTAATGATGAAATACAAGATTAATAATTATCCTCAGTATTTGCAACATGCAGTCTTTCATAGTTAATGAGAAATTAATCTGTGAAACAGAACACGCTGCAAGCAGAGTCCACAAGCTCCGACTATGTGGAAACCTGTATCATCCTTAACAAAAATCAAAAACTATTACGAAATATCAAGTGTAGACCATAAGACAAGCAGTTGTGGACCAAAAGACAGACAGTGACATGAATTTGGGAGTGTGCAAAAATTTTTCCAAGATAGTGCAAGATTCAAAACTTTGCTAGTTTTAACATAATTGATTAAGTGATTGTGAAAATTATGCCCCATGAACTAAATTTGACAAAAAGTACACAAAACTTGCTGTACCTTGAAAGATGGACATTTGGATATTTATTTCCTTAGTATTTTGAAGGCAGATTATTTTTGTACCTAAACAATAAATATATTCAAAAATATCTACTTATATTACTAGGATGAATATATATGTGATATTGTGATTCAACTACTATATCTGAAATTACATTCTCATATCATTAAATGTAGAACATCCAACACATTATGAACTAAAACTAGAAAATATTCACAGAAATGATTTATTTTAACTTGCATAATGTTAGGTGGAATTGGAAAATTAAAAACCTGAAATAAGAAAAAAGTCAGAATGACAGAGAAAATCCTGTTGGATGACAACAGAAATGTCACTTTAATACCAATAAAAGTGGAGGAACAGGAAATAAACATTTACAAAAGTTTATTCTAATCTGTTATTGCTTGTAAGACTTTGTTTACTTACGAGACTTCACATCTGTTCACATTAATGGACTTACTGCATTATTTTCGTAATTCCTATTTTTTAGTGTTGGCTGGAATAACTGAATTTGAAGAAAATGTGTTTTCAACCTGTATTTTTTTATTAAAATTGTAGCCTAGGGCCAGCCAGTATATGACTAGATAAATGTGGGAAACCTCCAAAAACAATTGTCAAATTGGCAGGTAGAATCAACTTTTAGCAACATAGGACAGCGCCAAGGTAATCCTTATCCCTCCTGTTTGTCACATTATTGTGAAGGATGCCAACTGGAATTTATAATTCATAGCTGCATATGGGGCTGTATTTCACCAACAGACAAAAGGTCCCAATCCTGGAGAGCATATTTTGATGACCTTGGAATTTCACAATTTTCTCAACTAAAATTTTGTGGATGAAGTATCAATTTAAGCATACACAAGTTAGCGTAACTGTGTTCTTCTTATTGTACTACAACAGCTCTGTTTGTAAAACTGAATGGAGAAGCAGTAGACCATCATGGGTTTTATTTTCCCATAGATACATGGTAAACTAATATCGTGCACCAGATGACTAGATGGAAGGGTGTCATTACAGGGAAAGTGAGTAGATGACAGGCACATATACTGCTGCCAAGCTTATGTGGTGAGAACTGGAGACAGAATCCATGCACCATGGTGTTAGACTAGCTCCTTTCTGCAACTCAGTGAGTGCTGAATGAGGAAATGACAGAAGAAGACTGAAGACATTATCCTGGTAAATTACAGCTACCTCAAGGAATTGGTATGCTTATCTGTAAAAAGAGTGACAAATGAGAAAACCCAAAATACATAGTGATTATGTACCTGTTGTTGTGGTTGGCATTGTTAAATCTGCAGTTTGGGGGTGTTGCAGGCAATGACTGCTAGAAATCCAGTATGAATAAAAAATTGGTACCTATTTCCAGGAGGGTGCATGCCTATGGACATGGATAACAAAATTTTCTGTTAAGTAAGATAGAGGGAACTTGTGGATGATGGTGAAACATCACTAAAGTATGTAATGGATAAAGATTGAAAAACAACACAGATTATAAGTCCTCTTGAAACCTTGGTGTGACACAGGAACAGGTTTTATCTTACATGTTTCAGCTTGTATATTGGCGATTGCCAGTAAGAACAGTTGTCCAAGTTACTTGGTATGGCCACTGGAGTGGATAATGCTGCTGTCACATCCTCTGTGTTCCCAAAACGTAAACTCAACTATTAGGCACAGGTTTCCTATCCTACAGTGTCTTACTGTTGTACTTCAACAGGTGATAATGCCACAGAACAAGTGAGGCTGTCAGATGATTTGTGTTGTGTTCCTTACATATGAATTTCATAAAAACAATGTTTTTTCAAAAGTCTGCAACTGTGTCAGTATGAATTTAAACAACAAAATATAGTGTGACTTATTGGTACATTTTTTCAAGTGCTGTAAATTACCAAAACACATGAAAATGCAAAGAAATTCCTGATCTACATCATGATATGCATGATAAAATGTAGCTAGAGCACTGTTCTATTGTTTGAATCTCTTTGAGCGTTGGTGACTGCATTATTATCAGCCATCCATAAGGCTTGTTGGCTTTGGTAAATTAGGTACTGAGGATTGGCTACTCACAAAGGGAATAGTGTAGTGAGCTTCATGTGTCTGTGATGAGTGACATGAATATCAGCTTCAACATACTGGTATTAAAACCTCATTTCTGTTTTTTTCCATCCCTTGGTCCAATGATCATGTTTTCTCTCTTATTTTTCCCTTGAATTAAGCAATCTCTGGAAGAATCCAGAGCTACCATATGTCTATGTATTTTGTGCTGATGTGTTGATCAACAGTCACCTAAAACTTTACACAAATGTTGCTAGTAGTTTGTGATGTTGTGTTGATGTACAGTCACTGAAGCCTTTATAGCCCTCAATAAGTTGAAATCACCTTTGAAAAGTCAAAAACCTACAAGGAGCACCTGTATATACCACACACATCATTTTACCCTTTCTAATTGTTTGAAAAGCTTTATTAAACTTTATCAGCTTTGTAAGCTTTCACATCCTCCTTAAGAAGATATATACTTAGCGTAACAATCCAAAGAAACAATTTCTTTCTGTTTCCTGCTGTTATGATACTGTTTCTTCATCTATACTAAAATTTAAGCTCCAAATCACTCATCTTGCTGCATCTTAACATTTTGGTTAGTAGCTTGTGATAGGTCCAATACACTGAAATAGTTTGATGTGTTATTTCTATGATTTCAATGCTAATTTCATCTGAAATACAGCAGTGCTTAAAATCGTAACATGTTATCAGCACTTGTACACATAAAAAATAACTGTAAAGGGTAAACACTGACAGCCAACTTTGCAAGTGAAGCCACCATTGTTATTTCTTTTTAATGATTTTCTTTTAGTTATGTCATGCTGTAATTCGTTTAGGGCATCAAACAACTTGTCAATGTGATGCACTTAAGCAGACAAATGGAAATATGTGGGAAATATTATCAAAGTAATAGTATTTACTACTTGACACTGAAGTCAGCACAGCACTGGCAGCATGTTCACATCCTTTAAATTTCTATTGAATGTAGCAGTACAGAAAGAATGTGGTGATGTTCTAGGCTGCTTCTTACTTTTTTTGCCAGACGACGTACATTTGAAAAATCTCTCATGAGCATTGAACCCATGTTTTGGACACAGGCATAGCCAATACAATAGATATCAGTAACACACATTTTAGCTGCCAATTTAACTGGTATCTAACAGACTAACAGAATGTCAGCTGTAAGTAATCCACGTGTCCAGCACATAGTGCCTTATCAGCGTAAGATAAGATTATTCTGACTCTACAGTATTCATGTGTGAGTGATGTAGTGAACTGTAAGTGGACATTTTGTATTTGTGTTTGTATTGTTCACAATAAGGACTGATGCAAACAAGATCTTATTAGGTTTTATACCAATTTAATTACCATCTTTATCATGTGAAGTACTTGAAGAGGAAAGAGACAATGCAAACACTATTTTTGGTTTCATCAAGAAACTTGAAAATGTCACTATCACTGAAATCACAGAGAATGAAGAACTGGTGCAAATGCCTTCCAAGGCCATTACTGATGTTGAATCAATTTATAACACTTTTAGTGATGATTGCAGCAAAAAATAAAGAGTGGTCATTTAAAACAATAATGCATCACTTCAGAAAAGTCAAGGATGGGGACTATCTGTCTCATTATGGGAGATAGTAGGAACAACAGAGAAAAACGTGAAAAACTGCAGTTCACATCACAGAATAGTTAGCGTACTTTCCAAGAGGCAAGGGCCAATCCCACGGCTGTGCATGATGTTGATATAAGGCTGTTGGCATACACAAAAGCTAGAGCGCTTGGATTGACACATTCTAAAGCTTAACCGAACTGAGTGTGGAATTTTGAGGCAGTTCACAAGATTCTGTGCCACAGATTTATGCAGTATATAAACTGCAAACATGGTCAGGTACAAGAAGAGATGGAGAATTCTGTAATTGCCATTGGTATTAAATTCGTGGATGTGTTATTGTTGTACAGTCAATACCATTACTGAGGACTCCAAAGTTGGCAGATGAAGTGCAGTTGCCATTCACCAGCAGTCACCACTGCAGTGATTGATGTCCAGCCCCAAGCACCAACCGGTTCGTATCCCCTGCGGAGCCACTTAGCAGCACAGTGATGTACATTGGTATTCAGTGTTTACTTCATCTCAGAGATGTCAACTGATGGCTGGAGCAGTTATTTTTATGAAACTCTTGACTTCAGTCAGCACAACTGAACTATTGTACAGAGATTTACAATTGTACATGTCAACACCATCCGTAAAGAAAGGACTGCACCCCACACCAGTCTTTAATTTATAAACTGACTACTCTCAATATAACTACTTTCAAATGTTCAAATGTGTGTGAATTTGTAAGGGACCAAACTGCTTAGATCATTGGGCTCTAGACTTACACACTACTTAAATTAACTTATGCTATGAACAACACGTACTCATGGCCGAGGGAGGACTTGAACCTCCAGCAGGAGGGGCCGCGCAGTCAATGACATGACGCCTCTGACTGCACGGCCCCTCCGCATGGCATAACTGCTTTAAATGATGTTTGTTATTCATTCTATGTTTGAGTTATGCTTCAATTCCTGTGCACCTTCCTGAACAGAATTGTATTTTGTATGCATGTCTACCACTAAGAAACAAATTGTTCAATGCTGACACTAAGAGCTACAACATCTGGCGACAAGTAAAAATAAGGTTTTGAAAGCGCTGCTTAAATTTTGGAAATTTTGTGTCTGTTTGAGATCTGGCTGTTGCCCACCAGTATTTAGGTGTACTAACGTGTTCTTTCTACAGAATACTGGCGGAAGACTGCTTCCAGTATATATACTGTATTTTATTGTTGTTCAGTACTCTTATTTTACTTGTGCTTGGAATTAGTCATTGCTTGCACCTTTACCTAAATTTTTGTATGCCATTCTATTCCAGAAATGTCACTTAAACATGTCGCTCCATTTCAGGCACTACAGATCCAGCAACTTAGAAACAGTATGAATAGACTTTTGGAGTTTCAATCAAACATAATAGCATGGCGTCCTGCTACTAAGGCCACACTGCAGAAATCTAAATCTGTCTGTGCATCTAATTTCTGAGAATTTTATGTACAGCAGGAAGACTGGATGGGTATTTTTTACAGCTGCAGGCTCACTTTTTAGTCTATCACATACAATGTACAAAGTGGTTTGCTCATTTTCTTTCAACAGTTGGTGTTGACACTCACCAGCATTGTTGTAAAATGTTTCCTGCACCTTGCACTGAGAATGTTGCTTATGACAATTTAGTAACTGCTTTAGAGAAGCATTTTGATGAATAGATTTGTGTAGCAGCTGCAAAGTATAAATTTTTTTATACTGCTAAGGAAGCAAGAGCAAGGTAACAAACAATAGGTTGTATATTTCATTCTTAAGCAGGCAGTGCAAATTTAAATGTGAATGTGGTTAATATTATAGTGACGAGATGTGGCATGATGCCATTACCCAAAATGTGGCAGACAATTCTCTTAGAGCTCAAATTATCATATTCAAATATCCTACTCTCAAGCGGGTTGCTGATTTGTTCGATCACCAAGACATATTTGATAGACTGACGTTCAAGCTAGTGGCAGTAGTAAACAGTGTATGCATGCAGGTTATGCACCATGGCCTAGTGAGGAATGTTCAAGACCAGCCTGGCCCGTGCTACGTGGTGGAAGTAGTAAACACCTGCCTCACACTAAGCAAGCAGTAAACAAAGTAAAGTCATGTCCATAATGTCTCAAAGTACATAAATGGCTAGCTTGTCCTTGTAGAAAGGTGCAATGTTTTAAATGTGGCAAACATGGAAACATTCAATCATTTTGCGTGCAAAACTATTTCAGAACAAGTCAAATGTTTGTTCATTAAAAAAGAAAGGTAAGAGTGTGAATGTGATTGTGTCAAAGCCAGTTCCTGAGGCAAACATTGTTAAGTCTGTCAGTTCCAAGTCTGTAGCGAAGTCAGTCACAAAGTCATAGAATTGGTCCTCAATGCAGAGAAAAGCTAAGTTATTCATGCCTTTGAACATTTCTCAGCAAATTTTGTATCTGCAACTAGACACAGTAATATCAGTCACTGTGTTAAACAGGCTTACATATGAACAATTACATTAGCAAAAACTTTCAGAGTCACAAATGGTACTGTCCATTTACAATCGAGGTGACATTCTGATTCTTGGCATGTCTAGTTTACATGTCACTTTTAAGAAAGTAACTAAAACAATGTCATTTGTGCTGCTATACACAAAAGACAGCATCGAAATATTTTTGGCATTGGCACTTTTGACTTGCCTGGCTTACATATTTAGGAAAATTCTTCGTCTGTCAACACATTTGTACCTAATGACATTTTATCTCAACTGTGCAAAGAATTTCAGGATGTCTTTCAAGACTCTTTACGTAAGGCCAATTATTTTGAAGCTCTTGTTACTCTGAAAGCAAATGCACAATCAAAAATCTCCCAGGCATAGCCAGTTCCATATGCCATAGATAGAGAGATGAAAAATGAAGTGTATTTGGCTGTCAAGATGGCAGTGAATGAGGCTGCCAATGACGACCAACACCCAAAGAAACTCAAGTTATATGAAGACCATCAACAACACCAGTGTTAGTGTTCACACACTCATGGATAACCAAAGAACTGAAAGCAGAAATACTGAACTGTATATTCAAATGACTGAGGAAGATACAATTTATCTTCCACACTGCTCTAAAGATGTGAGCTATTAAACAAGGATGCAAGCCCCACTGTGATCCCTGTCAGATTGCATACAGAATTTACAACTGAATTAGATCTCATTTTCACTATAATATATCACACATCCCTTAACAGTAAACTAGGCCTATGACTAAAAAAGAGCACAGTTTACACCTGTGTACATGAATGATAACAGAAGCAATCCAGAAAACTACCATTCAGTCTCACTGACAGCCATCTATTGTGGAATCCTTCAACATATCCTGAGCTCCATCATTACAAGTTACCTGAAACAGAATCTCAATCAGCATGGATTCCAACAACATTATGCATGCAAAACCCACCTGAGCATTTTTCATGTGACATCCTAAAAGTCATGAATCAAGGAAATCAGATGAATGCAGTATTTACAGACTTCAGAAAAGCATTAGACTCAGTACCGCACCAAGGTTGACTAATTATGAATATACTGAGTATCAAACAAAATTATTGACACAGTTGAAGATATCTTGGTAGACAGGAAATAGTATGTTATCTTGGATGAATGGTCTTCAACAGAGGTCCAAGTACTTCAGATGGGCCCATGAAAGTATGCTAGAACACTTGTCCATGTTGTATGTTAGTGATATGGCAAACCATATCAAAACAGAACCTCAGACTTACCCCGAGTGGTACAGTTATCTGTGTGAAGTATTCTTTGAAAAAAGCTACAAGAACATTAGTCAAACCTTAATAAAATTTCGAGATGGTGCAAAGATTAGCAACTTGCTTTAAATGTACAGAAATGTAAAGTCATGCTCTTCACAAAATGAAACAAAGCCATAATTCTCTGTGGTTACAATATCAGAGAATTGCACTTAATATCAATTGACTCATACAAATACCTAGGCGTGAGTATTGGTAGGGTTACAAAATCAGTTAACAGTAAATATGGCTTCTGTGGGACGAACAAACGACAAGGATGGTAGGGTTATGACATTAGTTAACAGTAAATATGAATTCTGTGGAATGAACAAATTACAAGGAAGCACCACAGAAAACAATATCACCATCTAATAAGAGTGAAGAGGAAGAGATACCAGGTTGGACAGATAATAAAAAACAGCAGATCACAATGAACCACCAGGCACAGGACAGCACCTGAACAACACATGAATGATTTTTTATGGTCCAATTCACTGCAGAAGGATACAACCAAGGAGAACTGCAGGACTCCCAGGAGATGAAAATCAAGACAGAAATGAAAAGAAGACCAGCGTCTACTCTTCAAAGAATTAACCAAGCAAGAAATGTACCTCCCATAGAATTGAATGATTTGGTAACTCTCCCATATCACAATTTACAGGGCCTAACCAGTAACTTATATGAGCTACAGGTACTTTTGAATGATAAACTAAAAGAGTTTTCAGTCTTGTGTGTAACTGAACACTGGCTGCAAGAAATACAAAAATGTGCAGCTGGAATTACAGACTTTGCAGGGAAACACACAGAGTGGTTGGAACATGTACATATGTAAAAAGGGATATTAAACCAAAAGAAATTAAGTTTAAAAATATCTACTGTATTGAAAAAGATTTTGAATGTGGTTTATGTTAACTAACAGAAAGCAAAATTATAATTACATCTATAATTAGGCAATTTTGAGTTGTTCTCTGAAAGTCTGGAAAACCTTCTGAACTGTCTAGATAGTAAGTCAAAATACATAATTATGCTTATGGATTTCAATGTTAATTTCAAGGACAACTGAAAAAAAGGGCAGAAACTGCTTAATGTACTAAAATCATACAATATGGACACATGTGCAGAAGATATCACCAGATATGGCAGCAGTAGTGAAGTAGCTATTGACCACAAATTCATTGATAAAACAAAATGCGGCTTTAAATGTGAGGTATTGGATACAGGTTTCTGTGATCATCAAGCAATTAAATTAACTTAGATACCTCATGTGAAAAGTGTCAACAAGAGATACTCTGAGAGAAGATTAATTAATGATCACTGCACTGGGGTCTTTAATCTCATGTTAAAAAACGTAAACTGGAATACGGAAACAAGTAGTTCTGTAGACATAAAATTCAACAAATTTTTGTCAAATTATAAATAGTGCTATGATAATTCGTTTCCTCTGAAGAGAACAAAAATAAACAATCAAATTCATGGATAACAACTGAAATCAAAAAGTAATCAGAAAGTCATAGAATGCTATATAAGAATGCAAATCAAAATAATATCTTGAAACCATATGCAAAATGTTATAGAAAATATCATTGAGTGGCTATAGTTGCTGCAAAAAGAAGCACAATGATTCATATATCATAATAGGGAACAACAAAATGAAATCGGTGTGGAAACTTACTAATAATCATACAAGCAAACATGAAAACACAAGTAATAAATTCCCCATTAAACACAAAAATGAAATTGTTGATGATCCACTGCTAATAGCTAATCTATTTAATGATCATTACATTAATATAGCCCAAAAACCTGACCACAAGTGTATACAGTCCAAAGACAAACGTAATAACTCCAATAAATGGAAAGACAATGCTCCTATATCGCATAATACCTGAAGAAGTACAGAGGGCTATCAGTAAAGTAAAGAGTAAAATGACCTGCTGATTTGTTTGAACCACTGACAAAATTATTAAATATAGTAACAATAATATTTTCTCTCAACTTGTGGACATAATCAATGACTCCTTTGGAATTGGTGTGTTCCTAAGTGAACTTCAGCAGTCACCAGTAATAACAGTTTATAAAAGTGGTGACAAGTTTGATATTAAAAATCTCAGATCACTATCATTATAACCCACACTTTCAAAAATAATCGAAAGAATAATGTATGACTGATTGCTAGACTTACTAAAAACATTCTTGTAAATGAACAGAATGGTTTCAGAAAAGGCAAATCAACGCAAATGTCTCTCTTCAATTTCCTAAAACTTGTTTACAAAGCTATAGGGGACAAGGAACTGGTCTATGGGTTGTTTTTGGACGTTTCCAAAGCGTTTGATCTTATAAATCACAAACTACTACTGTCACAACTATATAGTTATGGTGTCCATGGTGTTTCCTATCAGTGGTTCAAGTCATATTTAACTGATAGAAAACAAAGAGCGCAAATTTCTCAGGATGGTAACGTGTATCATTCTGAATATAATAAGAGTTAATTATGGGGTGTCCCAGAGCTTGATAATAGGACCATTGTTATTCTTGGTTCTTATTAATGACCTACCACAAAGATTTTCAACAGCTGATACACTATGTTGTTTGCTGATAATACCAGATTCTTTATAAAATGGAAGAATGGTTATGAATGCAGAAAGAAATCGAAAAAACAGCAGAAGTGGCTGAAAATGGTTTAAAGGTAATTATCTAGGTATCAGTGACAAGAAAACTGTAAGGATGATCTTCAACCATATAAGAAACAAAAATAAGACAAATGTAAAATTCAAATTATCAAATAGCCAAACTCAGCAAAAGAATTGTTGGAATTATGTAATACATTTATATCGGATATGAGAAAGTTCCAGAACATCGTTCTAGAATAAGTTATATCGAGTATGTTCGAGAAGTATCGATTGTGGTGACAGCTATGTTTGTGTATATATGCGTGAGTGATGAGGCGCAATAGACAGTCTTCGTGTGTCTTTTGTAAAGTGAACATATGTATATTTTAATAAAGTATTTTATAAGTAAAAGTGTGAACGTGATTCAAAACATGGTAGCAGAGCGTGGTTATTGAAAAGAAAAGTAGAAGTTAAATATTATATTGTGGCCGTCGCGTGTTATTCAGAAAGTTCGACATGGCTGATATAACTATTATTGTATTTGATGGCGAGGACTATGGGAACTGGAAGCAGCGGATAATCATGTACCTAAAAATGAAGAAATGCCATACAGTGACTACGAGGGCAAAAGTGAGCTCAGACAACGAAACGTGGGATGAAGAGGACTTGAAGGCTATCAACTATATTTATGGTGCAATCTCAAATAAGCAACTAGAATTCGTGAGTGACAGAGAAAGTGCTTTCGAGATCATGAAGAAATTTGATGAATTATATTCGAAAGAGTCTACAGCCCTTCAAATATTATCCAGAAACAAGTTAGACAAATTGAGGTTAAGTGATTACAGTGATACGGGGACATTTTTCAGTGCATTTGAAAGAACTGTAAATGAGCTGAAATCTGCAGGCGCTAAAGTAACGGAAAAGGAGAAGTTAAATTATATGCTGCGAACATTACCAGAGTCAATGAGCTATATTGGGGACTTAGTGGACGTCTTGAAGGAAGAGGACCAGACAGTTGAATACGTTAAAAGTAAGATTCAAGTATTGAATGCAAAAACTGGAAATGAAGAGGTAAAATCAAATGCATTTCACACAGAAAGAAAATTGAATTCAAGAAATCAGGAGCAAGTATGTTATCAATGCGGCAAAGCAGGTCACTTCAAACGTGATTGTAACCAGGGAAGAACAAGTAACAGAGGCACATGGCATCGTGGAGTACATTTTCAAAGTAGCGACAGAGGTAATGGAAATATGCAGCGTGGAGGCTATAGCAATGTACAGCGTGGAAATTACGGCAACATGCAGCGTGGAGGTTATGGCAGCAGGCAACGTGGTCGAGGAGAGCAGCATGGTTTTAGCAGCGGTCGGCATCACAGTAAGCAAGGTTACCATCAGAGTGATCATGGTATGAGTAGCTTTATAACAGAGGTTAATTCTATGATAGGTCAAAATAGAACAGTAGAGTCAAGTAACAACAATCAAATTCAAATCAATTGGTTATTAGACAGTGGCTGTACTGATCATGTTATTAATAATGAGGAATATTTTTCTAAGAGTATAACTTTGAAACAACCTATAAATGTAAAAATTGCTGATGGAAAAATTTTGCAAGCTACTGAAGTTGGTAATGTAATTAGTAATTTTCCTGTCTATGATCAAATGACTCCAATTAATATGTGAGATGTTTTCTTTGTAAAAGACATAGACAAAAACTTGATCAGTTATGCCAAAATTACAGATAATCACAAAATTGTATCGGTAGGGAATAATGCTAAAATTTTTGATAAAGCTAATGGATTGATTGCGATTGCATGGAAAGGGAGTCGGTTGTATAAAATGAGTAGTACTATTAATAAAGGAGAAGTTAATGTTAATGTTATGAGTAAAGACAATAATATGACAACAAAGGAAAAATGGCACTGCATTTTGGGACATGTTAATTTCAATTATCTAAATACTTCATGTAAACACCAATTGTTAGATGGGGTTTCCTTCAGAACTAGAATCAGAATTTATGAAATGTAAAATCTGTATCGAAAACAAAATGCATAATGTTCCCTTTAAAAATAATAAAATAATAGAACCAAAGCAAATGAAATCTTAGAAATTGTTCACACAGATCTAAATGGGCTGCACTCAACTAGTGGAATGCATGGGGAAAGATATTTTCTTTCTTTCATTGATGATTACAGTAAAGCAGCTCGTGTTTACACCATAAAATCTAAAGATCAAGTATACAATTGTTTTGTAGAGTATATTAATGAAGTTGAGAATCTCACTGGGAAAACTGTTAAAAAGATAAGATGTGACAATGGGTAGGAATATTTAAACGAAAATGTCTCTGAATTGGTGAGACAAAAAGGAATTGTATTGAATGCTTGTCCACCTTATGTGCATGAGCTTAATGGTACTGCTGAAAGGTATAACAGATCCATCATGGACATGTCTTGGTGTCTGGTAGCCGAAGCGCGAGTAGACACGAGATTTTGGCCTGAAGTGGTTTGTGCAGCAGCGTACCTCAAAAACAGAACTTTAGCTAACACCATTGAAAAGAAAACTCCTTATGAGACATTACTGGGGAAAAGACCTAATGTTAATCATTTGAAGTTGTATGGGAGTAGAGTTTTTGTAAGAGTACCTGAGCAACTGAGGAAGTCGAAATGGGATAGGAAAGCCGATTTGGGGGTTTTAATGGGTTATTGTGAAGTAGGCTACAGAGTGCTAATAAATAATAAGATAGTTGTTGCTCGACATGTGGACATTGTTGAAAGTGGTGTTAAATGTATTGGGTTTAAAGATTATAATTCAGTAAGTGAATATTCTAGTGATTCTGAACACGGAAGTATAGAAAATGAAACTGAACTAATAGAAAAACAGAAGGAAATTGAGAAAAATGAAAAGCTTTCTGATAACCACGAACCAGAGAAAGTACTTGAGTTGAGGAGATCATCTAGAGAAAGAAAACCAAAAATATTAAATGATTATGTTTACAGCAATTTTATTTATGTAAACTTTTGCAGTGCAAATAGTCCGGAAAGCTTTGAGGAGGCGATTAACAGCGTCAAATCAAATTATTGGGAGAAAAGCGATGAATAAGGAAATTGATTGTTTGAACAAATACAAAACATGGGAATTAGTAAATAAACCAGTTGATAAAGAAGCCATTGATGTAAAGTGGGTTTTCACAAAGAAATCAGAAAGTGTTTACAAAGCAAGATTAGTTGTCAGGGGGTTTCAACAAAAAGAAGTCGTTGAGGATATTTATTCTCCAGTAACCAATATGCAAACATTAAAGATTTTGTTGTCATACTGTTGTCAAGAAGGTTTGGTTATAGAACAAATGGACGTGGAGACTGCGTTTCTAAATTGTAAAGTTTTATCTGAAGTTTATGTAAAGCAGCCAAGAGGATATGATGATGGTACGGATAGTGTCTGTAAATTGAATAAAGCATTGTATGGTTTGCTAGAAAGCTCACGAGCTTGGTACAATTGTCTTGACGAGTTTTTAAGAAGTTTAGGTTTTAAAAGGAGTAAATATGATTATTGTCTTTATGTATTGCGAGATGGAGATGTCTTGATTTATTTGATTATTTTTGTCGACGATTTGCTCATTTGCTGTGTGAGAAAAGAAAAAATTGTTAAGATTAAGAACTTATTGTCAAAACCATTTAATATGAAAGATTTAGGTGAGGTAAAAAGATATCTTGGCATCGATATTAATTATGATTGTGAAACAAGAGTTATGAGTTTGAGTCAAGAAAAATATATTGATTCGTTAGCTGCGAAATATAAAATTGAAGATTCGATCTTGTACAAAACTCCAATGGAAGTAAATTTAAAGTTAGAACCAGCGTATGAAGATTGTAATGACGTTAGATATAGAAACTTGATAGGTGCACTCTGGTACGTAAGTTCGGGTACTAGACCAGATATTAGCTATAGTGTGAATTACTTGAGCAGATTCCAAAGTTGTTACAGTAGTACTCATTTTAAATATGCTTTGAGAATTTTGAAATACTTATATTTAACTAAAGATTTGAAATTAAACTATTGT
This sequence comes from Schistocerca americana, assembly GCF_021461395.2. NCBI lineage: Eukaryota > Metazoa > Arthropoda > Insecta > Orthoptera > Acrididae > Schistocerca > Schistocerca americana. Next base: position 338,459,712 of record NC_060130.1, read on the forward strand.
AGGAATGAAAGTGCTGAGATATTAGATTGTTTTGTGGATTCAGATTGGGCAGGTGATAGTGTGGATAGAAAGTCGACTTCTGGTTATGTAATTAGATTATTTGGTAATGTTGTATTTTGGAAGTCAAGAAAACAAGCGAGTGTTACAAAGACTTCAACTTTCACAGAATATGTAGCATTGTCTGAGGCTGTAAGCGAGGTGAAACTTGTACATGATATTTTAGACATTTTTAATGTTAAATTTGAAAAACCTATTGTCATATATGAAGATAATTCAGGAGCATTAAATATAGTGAAGTTTGGTAATTTTACAAAGAACTCAAAATACATAGAAGTGCATTACCATTTTGTCAATGAGTATTATTTACAGGGACTCATTGATATTATTAAAGTAGATTCAAATGAAAATGTTGCAGATATATTCACAAAGTCATTATGTAAAGAAAAATTCATTAAAATTAGGAGTATGTTAAACATCGCGATATAAATGTAAGGAGGTGTGTTGGAATTATGTAATACATTTATATCGGATATGAGAAAGTTCCAGAACATCATTCTAGAATAAGTTATATCGAGTATGTTCGAGAAGTATCGATTGTGGTGACAGCTATGTTTGTGTATATATGCGTGAGTGATGAGGCGCAATAGACAGTCTTAGTGTGTCTTTTGTAAAGTGAACATATGTATATTTTAATAAAGTATTTTATAAGTAAAAGTGTGAACGTGATTCAAAACAAGAATCACATAAAATTTTCAGTATTACAGATGGGTGAGCATCTGAGATGGGAAAACATGTATAAATGCTCAACAAGAAATTAAGCAAGCAATGTTACATTTGAAGAGTTCTTAAAGATTGCTGCAATACTGAAACAGTGTTAAGTGCTTATTACACATTCATGCATAGTCTACTGAGGTATGGTGTAGTATTCTGGGCAAAAGCCCCTGTGTGCAAAGCAATCTTTTAAACTTTAAAAGAGAACTGTAAGATTAATAAGTGATATTGCTTGCAGAGAATCATGTAGAAGTATCTTTAAGGAACTAAAAATTATGACCTTACCATCTATATTTATATATGAATTCATCTGCTTCATTAAAAACCATCAAGTTTCAGCTTTTTACAGTGAGACACACAATTATCAAACAAGGGACAGGGATGATTATCATAGGGATGTACACAGAAAATCAGTATATAAGGACAATGTTGTTTACAAACCAAACATTCTTTACAGTGTATTGCCTGATGACATCAAAAAATACCAAGCATTAATACATTTAAAAATTATATAAAAATGCATAAAAATCTACTAATAAACAATAGCTTCAACAGCATTAATGAATACCTGTAATTCTGCTCAAATCTGTAGGTCTGCTCATAATCTATCTAAGCAAAAATTCATAGCTATCAAAGTATTCTTGTATAAATCTAAACTTCTTTTGTCAATGTATGTATCTGATTATGCACCTAACTGTAGTGCCATACGTTACTATGCCTATTTCAGTAAAGCAGTCTTATTTAATAGTTTTAGTAAAATCAACCAAGGTGATTCACTAGCTTTTATCAGTATGTACATATATAATTTTATAATCTAATTAAACAGAATAAGTTTCTGTTATAAAGATTTGTTGATAAGCTTTTGTAAGTGATGAAAACACACAGTATTTTATACTGTTTTGTACTTTGAAACGTCCAATATCATGAACATGATAATAAGAGTGCTAAATAAATAAAGGCTTACATATGCTCAGCTGTAGGTGACACAGGTGGCAGAATACTGGGAAAATGCAGTCAATGTACAAAGGAGAATGCTTATATGTCACCTGTGCATCGAATCTTAGAATATTGCTCAAGTATATGGGACCCACACCAAATAGGACGAACAGGTGATTTTCAGAATATGCAAAGAAGATAGTGTGAATGGTCACAGGCTTGTTTGACTCACGAGAGAGCAGAAACAAATGTAAAAGAAACCTGAATTGACCGACACATTCAGATATACTGAAAGTATTAGACAAAAGCTTACACGCTAAATTTTAAGAAAATGTATTAAGTGGATAATCTAGAGATATTCACCTTCTCCTATGTATCACTTATGTAGGGGATGTAAAAACAAAATCACACTAATTATAGCACACAAAAAAGCATATGAGCAGCCATTTTCCCGTTCCCCATACTCAACTGAAGCCAGAAGAAACCTTAACCTGTTGCCTACTATACTCTGTATCCACTTCCATGCGCTTTGCAGAGGTCTGCAGAGTATATGTATAGATATGGCAGTTACTTGAGTGTTATAATTATCGTTCATTATACAGAAGCTGAATGCCTTCACAATCTGTGCCTGTTCTATACAAAACTCCAGCAGAATGGTCTAAAACGTAATTTAGATAAACATGAATTCTTACAACCTTGAGTGGAATACCTATGCCACATCCTTATCAGTAGAGGCACAGGACTGATTCAAAACATGTTGAAGCTGTCACTTACTTACCATTGGCAACAAACCAGAGGGAACTCTAAGGCTTCTTAGGAAAAGTAAATTATTACTCCAAATCCACATTAGACACATGTGAGTTTGGAACTGGTGATAACCCTATACTTTTAAAGGTACAGCACTTTATTACCAATGGCTGACCTGCTAACCTACCTTCCACATCAGCATTGGAACTCTGCATAAATCAGTTTCTCTAGCATCATTTACAGGATATACCTGAAACCATCAGACATCGGTAATGGTCCTACGAGATCCACATGTATGTGACGGAAGTGGCCTTTCATGATGTCGAATTTACCTAGACAGGGCTGTGTGTGCCTGCCAACTTTGCTGCACTGGCACTGTAAATAAGCACTAGTAGTGCAGCGGAGTTGTGACTTGTCATTATTGATCTTGACTCCGTTACGTGTCAATAAGTCCTGTATCGTGGCCAGATGGAGTTCATGTTCCCTGTCAGAGGGGGAGAAAATTAGTATGTTGTCGAGGTATGTGTAGCAATATGTGTAGTTAAAAAGAAGTGAGTCTATAAAACGTTGCCAAGTTTGGGCCGCATTTTTGAGACCATAAGGCACGTAACAAAATTCGTACAGACCAAAAGGTGTGATTAATGCTGTCTTTGGTATGTCACTCTGTTCCATTGCTATCAGTAAGTATGCCTTGCGGCAGTCCAAGACACTCAAGATGCATGCTGCGCTAAGTACTTGCGCAAAGTATTGTATGTGAGGTATCGGGTAATTGTCTAATACCGTCCGCGCATTGAGGTGATGACAGTCGCCACAGAGGCGCACAGTGGTGTCCTTTTTGGGGATTAATTGTATCGGCGAGCACCAGTTACTGTCCAATGGGCGAACAATACCTACCAATAGAAGTCCCTCCACTGCGGCTTTAGCAATGCATAGTTTATGTGGTAACAGTCGGCGAGTTTTATGGCGCACTGGAGGCCCATCTGTCATGACAATTTTGTGTGTTGTGCCATTCATGATAGCGTACAGCTCAGCTAGCGAACTCGATCGGGGGTGTCGTGAACGGGAATCGGTAGCACACAAGAGTCACTAACCTGATGTGCCGGGGAAGCTGTCTGCATTGGTGGCGACAAAGTTCCACGAGGTGCATCTCCGGTGTTGGATGGTGGCAGTGTTGACAGGCGTTGTACATGGCATCGTGCCTCAGTGAGGGCTTGTGTAGCCGACAATATGGCACGGTTTAGTTCGGTGTTGTGAGCACAGTGACCGGCGATTGCAGGGCGTTTGGGCTGGAGCTGGGCAATGGAAGTTGTGAGGCTGTCCACCAATGAAGGGCACTCAATGGGAGCTGTGCCGGAGTCATCGGGCAGCTGACAGGGAAGGGGGGCCGAAGAAGTGACTGAACATGCAAATTGAGTGGACGAGGCGTGGTGCAATAATGCAGCTGACTAAAGATCTGGAGACAGTCCGAAGTGGAAAACGAAGTCAATGCCTAATACTGGATCTTCGACATCAGCCACGTAGAAGGACCAAGTGAACTGTTTGTCAGGTATCAGTTCAATAGGTAACTTGGCCAAACCCTCAACACGACGTATCAACTTATTTGCTGATCGAAGGGACAGTTTGGTTGGTGTCGTGTCCTCTACAGAAAATGTGGGAGGTATGACACTAATCTCTGCTCCGGTATCAACGAGAAAATACCGGTGCGAACCTAAATCCAAGGCGTACAGACGTCCTCGTGAGATGGGGGATCTCATAGAGTGTAATGTCTGTGGGTGCCCCTGCATGTATCCGCGGGCTGTGGTGCCTACTGCGGCCCATGTGCAGCATTTGGGAACGAGCAGGGTGGACGGCAGTTGCGAGCAGCGTCCCTGAAAGTGGTGTGAAACCAGCATATGTATGAGTCAGCTGTACCTGGCTCACCAGCCGAAGCGTCAGGTGGGGCAGGCAGGCCCTAGCCCAGTTGGGGTGGGGAAAGGCTGTTGCCGACCTGCTGGCAGTTCCAGGTCTTGGCGGCTAGATGGCTGCTGTTCCGTGTGCTGTCTGCAATACGCCCGCGCCTGGTTTCTACTGCCCGACGGTGGAATTTATAACCCCAGGATTACCAACCTCGGTGGTATTAGGCACTGTGCTGCGCAGAGGGAGGTGGCTATGTCGAATTATGGTGTATACCTGGTCTGCCAGCTGTAGTTTATCCTCGAGTGACACTGTGGTATGTGGAAGCAAATGTAACTGTAGTTCTTGCGGCAGCTTCACCAACCACGATGCCCAGAGCGCTAAGTTCGAAGAAGATCACGGTACTGACCTGTGCACACAAGCATCCCCACAGCTGTGAGGGTGTTCTGTCACCTAAAATCTCGTCGTAAATTATGTTGTGAATTGTATCGACCAGCAGACGAGAGAGGCACTCGATGAGTAATGCACGAGCAGAGGTATATTTGTTGCTCTGAGGTGGGTTCCGCAATAAGTCACTGATGAGATCAAGTTGGTCATGCAGGTGGATCAATAAAAACACACGAAACGAGTGCTGTCACCCGCAATACCGTGTATGTCCAACATGTTGTCCACCAAGATAAACCACGTCACTGGGTTTTCTGGTTCTAATGGCGGCAGCTTCGGAAAACGGCCGGGGGCCAGTGCTTGCGGGGCTGTAGGAAAGGCACAAAACATACGGGGATTCTGCACGGTGTTCACAGGTGCGAACTGTGCCCCAGTGGCAGGCAATGTGTTGCGATGAACGTCCGTTAGCTGTTTAGGCGAGACATGGTATCCAGTCCTTGTTGTTGTTGTTGTGATCTTCAGTCCTGAGACTGGGTTGATGCAGCTCTCCATGCTACTCTATCCTGTGCAAGCTTCTTCATCTCCCAGTAGCTACTGCAACCTGCAGGCATGGAATCTGTATGGCCACACGATGAGCACAGTGCAGCAGGTGCGGGCTGATCAACTGCTGATGCAGCCAAAATCTCAAGCAGAGGCGCGAGATCGCGATTGAGCGCCGAGTGACAGGGCGGAACCACGGCAGGTGCGTCGCCCGAGGTGTGTGCGGGGCAGCAGGATGGATAGGCACATAAATGGCTCGACACTGTTGGACTGAGTGTCCATTTGACCAGCGTGGAGGGGGTCACATTAAACGGCGGTCGTGCGTGTGGACCCATAAACTAGACAGCAGCGTGGTCCATGTTGTGCGGTAGAAACTTCGGGTTTCTGTGGTCCTGTGCTGGAGGAGCATTCTGTCAAGTGTAGAGTGCCATAGAAGGTATCCGCAATGATGTGTACAGTGCCCGGTGTGGTATGCCGTCAGAGGTTAGGGTCGTCCGGCCAGGTGAGGCAAACACGGGTGATATGAACATTCCCGGTGTATTAGTAGCAAACGAGGTAAAGCGTTGCGCTTCACAGTCGAATGTCCATTCTGCAGTCGCGGCGTCGTGCACTGCCGTAAAAACTGGAGGCTACGACATTGTCTATTGGCGCGAAACCGGTGATACACAGCGAGTGACTGCAACGTATTTCGCGACTAGGGGTCACCAATGTGGTTTTTTTTGGCTATAGTGACGGACCACGCACCGAAAACTCCAACTTATTACGATAAGACACTTTTATTAAGGTTCCTATAATTACAGAAACACAAGAAAAACAATGCAGAATTTCACGACACGTGTATCACTCAGTCAAGTAGCAGACGGGACTGGCAAAGAATCTCGAGTCTCCAAAGACCGTTTACTCTGCGCTTCGCCAGTGAGGTTACTGGCGGTCGACTGCAGCCACACTCTCATGAAACTCTGACATTGCAGAATTTACAAAATACTGTTAGCTTATCAGGAACACATAAACCACCGATTTCAAATTCTCTTATCCTTTTGTCAGCGGTTACTGTAGGCTTCGTCAATGTGATGTGTTTGTGATAGATTTTCATTATGCCATTGCTTTGAAACGTCATACTGTGGCTCATACACTGCAAAAGAAATAATCGAAATTCGCACAGTGGTCATTCGTTCGCGCTCGCAAAAGTCGATAGTCGAAAGGCCACTAGTGACGTCACAACTACAAAAAGTAATACGACGATGGAACATGGATCATTTCAACGTTAAATATGTTTCTGACATCATTAGATTTACGAAACTTCTTACGAGGACACAGAAAAATATTGTTGAAAAACGCTGATTTTGCGTGACTTCTTTAACAAATGCCGAATTCGCGTTACTTCCTTAAAAACTGCCGAATTCGCATGAATTCCTTAAAAACTGCTGAATTCACGTTATTCGTCGTGTTATCGTTTGAATGAACTTTACCTGTCCGTACTCATGGTAAAATTATCAGTTTTTTTCTACAAATTTTCTTATTTATGGTTAATATTGCTAATTATGAGGAGATGGATGAGCTGCTCACATTTCATTTTTCAAAGGACACTTGCTCATTTATGTTAACGAGTTAGGTTGACAATGCTTACAAAACCAAAGTGATTGTTATGTGATACTCACACAATCTGTCAGTCTTCCCTGCTAATTTCGTAACAAACATTTATAGTTGTTAATAGATTCATTGATTACGCACAGATAGTGTTTTGTATTTAATATTCTGAAAAAGTACTTAGTCATAATGCGTGAATATTTCTCTACTTCAGTAAAAATCGTTGACAATGCTCAATAAGTTTATTTAGTTTTGTATAGCACTGATGAAAGGCACTCTCCTCTCTTTTATTTGTGGATGTATTCAATTGACAGCTTGCCAAATGGTGTTTGGTGGATGTTACATGCAGCCCCTGGACAGACTGCTTCTCCTATGGCCAATTTCATTACTTCTGCTTTTTGTTGTGGGAACCTATAAGCATGAAGTAGACTGAGAAACCTGGCAAAGATTGTGTGCAGCTTAATGTCGTTATTCTATTACTACTATGTTATGACAGCATAGAAAAAGTAAGCTTCTTGTCTGATTAATGTGATGTTCTAGGCTTACGTGACTCTTTGGTTAAGCTCTTTGAATCCTCACAATGGTTATGTTACTGTCCATTAAGGATAATTCACAATGTAATGAACCCAGTTTTGAGCTTTTTGGTGTGAACTGAATCTATCACCACCACCTTCTCTCATGAATGTTCCAAAGCCTCTTTTGGCCGACTTTGCACGGGTCTTAGATTTTACAGGGAGCTTGGTATATTAATATACTTCTCTGCTGTTCCAATTTATTTTTCTTTTTGAAGCTAATGAAAATATCTTGCAACTGTGTTTCGAGTGCAGGAATATGAAAACTCTACAAAATTAGCCATTCTGATACTTTTATGAGTAGTGTAAGTGAAAGTAAGTAAAATCATAAATTTTAAGAGATGGAATAATTTTGCACCCCACATTGATACACGAGTACTATTTTTATTGTACACGGTGAGTAACACAGTTTATATTTCTATGTTCATAATTCATCTACCGTATGTCAATATCCTAGGTTATGTCACTGCACCAAAATAGGCAGACATGTTGTACACAATTAGTCGAATGCTGATCATTGTATTTGTTGGGAGTTTGAATTTGGAACGGAATGCAATATTTGTTGACCTTTCGGTGTGATTCAGAACAGACATGTCAACATAGCTTTGAATGACAAATCATAATAGATTGAAAAGTTAACAGCAGAAGGAATACTTACACCATACGCCAAAATCTAGGCCTCAGTAATGGAAATCCCAAATGGATTGTTGCAGCCCTTTTATGACTGCTGTCAGTGAATGATAAGTAATTCACCTTCTCCCTATAAGAAGACTACTCAGAAAATTGTCTACATAAATGCAACATTAGTGGTTTACACTATGATTGCATGGTACCTTAATACCTTTCATTTATTGATTTCCTTGTCTAACTAACACATGGTAGCTGTGTTGGAATTTGGTGCTGCTGCCAGGGTCTGAAAATCATAAACTTAAATTCTAATTATTATTGTGTTTGTCAGCAGCATATATAAAACAATTTCCAAAATATGTACAAAACAGTACAAGATTACTACAGAAGAGTAATGCGCATAGAAAATGAAAAATTCAGACAAACTGAGCTAGAATAGACTCACATTGTCGAAAACAGTTAGTAAACTGTCCTTCAGCAGGAAAGATAAGAGACTTTACACTTTTTTTTAACTATTTTACACTTCTTTACACTTTATTTTGGACTATCAATAACCGTAACAAAAATGGATCGTGAGAGAAATTTAATTATAGTGGGGTGCAGGAAGAAGAAAGGAAAAGCAGGGTTTAACATCCCATCGACAATGAGGTCATTAGAGATGAAGCACAAGCTTGTGCTATGAAAGGATGGAGAGGTAAATTGGCTGCGCCCTTCTCAAAGAAACCATGCTGGCATTTCCCTCAGGCAATTTAGGGGAATCATGAAAAACTTGAATCAGGATGACTGGACAAGGATTTGAACTATCATCCAAATGTAAGTCCAGTGTACCAACAACTGTGCCACCTTGCTTGGTAGGATGCCAGGAAATATATTACATCAGCCTGGTTCAGAAGAAGTCAATACCCCTGATTCAACAAAAGTGTTGAGTGGATTTGCAGTTCGGCAGAGTAAGTTGGATGCAAGCAATAACAAAGCCTTCACCCAGATGAATTCGAGAGTTTTACAAATTTCAAAGCAGAAGCAGCGAACAGGTTTGATCTTTCAAAGTAGAGAACAATGATAAGTGAACACTTAGGTGCAAAACTTCAAGAAAAAAGTGAGAAGCTAGAAGCACGATTAACACAAAGCAACAGTGGACACTTTTAGGCTTTTAAATGAACTTAGTAGGTGACAAATTCGATGAAATTGAAGGTAAAATTCTGGCAATACGCTACCAAAGACAAAAATCTTTCTTATACTAGTTTATAGGGGATCAATTCCAGAGTACCTACCATAGAAAATAAATCAATCGTTTTAGAAACTGAGTTTGTTAAAGAAAGTATTAAATGGGATTAAAGTTTTATAAAATCAGTTCTATTATTTAACAGGAATGATAAGGTAAAAGGAGAACAGTGCAAGGTCAAAGGTACCTTAGAAAACAAAATGAGTAGCTTAATTATTGAAACAGAGAAAAAATCTTAGTGAATTAGATGCACATTTAGGTGATGTCAAAAACAATGTATAACTAAAGTTGTGATTGTGACAGGAAATGAGTTGCGTAATGTTAGCGAACATCTAGTACAATTTCCAGAGGGTACACTGCCTAAAAATCAGTGTGCTAACATTAGTGTTATATGGGCCAATATTCCGGAGAAAAGTTTTCATTGTAATGTCTTACGCCCTATAGTCTTATCTTCAACATTGTAAACATAACTTTGTGACTGGTCTGAAAGACAGTTCAAAAATTAAATCTGTTAAGAAGTTTTTTGAAGTGGAAGATTTATCTTGGCAAACCAAAATTTTGATCAGAGAGTAACTTTTGCTGAATCTGACATGGGGTTTTTAAATAAGTCTTTGTCAGAGTTTGAACAGAACCTAGAGTAAGTTTTTAAATGGACCTAACTACAGAGGAAGAAATGGGAATGAAGGAATTTTGCAAAAACTGGTTAAAAACGTTAGTACATTTAGACAGGCCGTTTGACGAAATGACACACAATGGTAGATTCAAAAGGAAACTATACCACAGAGGATACAATGGGATTTAATTTATGGACCTTATGACCCAATGGAACAATTTTTAAGGTATGTGGACAAGCTTGATAGTGTTTTGGAGAGGGGTAATAGATCAAATACCAATCACAGATATCATCAGTATGCCGGATGGAATTCAGACTTTAATGGGGGGAAGCCAAGGGAGTAGAGAATATGAAAGTCTAAGGAATGAATATCATAATGGTGGAATTAATAGAGATTATAATGGGACTGGTACAGATAGGAACTATGGAAGGGATTTTGACAATAGAAACCAGGGACAGACTGCAAACACATGAAATGCCAGTTAACAGAAGAAATACATCAGTCAGTTGAGGATCACTTCAATCAGGGTCTATAATTTTGAGCAAGTGGAGTAGATAAAACTTGGATCACTGAATTCAGTTGGAATGTTAAAAAATTTTCAGGGCAGATTTGTTGAAACACAATGTGTTGGAGTCATTATGCAGCCAGAATGTACCTGGAACATGTACTGAGAACAAAGCGAGAGTGGTGCAACTAATGTTAATTTCACTGTGAATGCCATTTCAAGACAAACAGTCCTAGGCACACCCTTATACTAATCTATACCCATTAGATACCCTAGATTTCTTAATACTGACACTTAATTGATATGTCTATCTGTGTAATGGAGCAGGATGCAAATTAGGACTGCAAAGATCTTAATCTAGGGGGAAGGGGATGGGGGAGGGGAGTGCCACTCATACAGTAAGTGTTTTCTACAAAGCATAATGCTGGAAGACATAAAAAGTGATTTCCATCAATGGGTATAACTTTGACATAGGGTAAGTGCAGTATATCTGATAAACACTATATTTTAAACAATGCATTGTTGTAAATGGCGTGTGAAATACAAAAAATAATAACTTACTAATTGTAATTTCTTTTGGATCCCCAATCTTATTTCATTGAGGTAGCTGCCCAGCACTGTGTGAGCTTTGTTAAAGACAACTGCTGTAAAGTGTCCATGCTTCGAAGCTCTAGCTCTGTTACACCTGACTGGAAGCTCCACATAGACAAGCTACAGCTGACCGGATGGCAAATTGCATGTCTATTGTCTGTTCTCAGTAACAGAATCTGCATTTATTTATTTATTTATTTATTTTTCGACTAACCAGATCCACTGGTCTTGCTACAATTTCTAGAGGAACGAACTTGAGACTCTATTTTGGTACCATATTTAACACAAAATAACATGGAGTTTCAATTTAGTTGTGTCCCTTACCTTGCACATGCGCTTTCCTGGTGAGTGGTCCGCATTGTAGTTAAAGATTGTAGAGCGTTTCCTGGGTCATCTTCATGTGACATACTGCCACTGTTGCACAGGGACAGCTTGGTATACACTGCCTTGGATGGAATGGGAAGAGGCCACGGCAGCAATGTGGACGTGTTATCTGGCACAACTGGACGTTGTCGCCCACCAGCTAGCCACAGTGCTGCTTGCTTCTCCCTACGACAACAAAAACACATCTGTCCCACTCCACAGCTCTGTTCCCTGGCTAATCCTTAGCTGTGGACCATTATTCTCCCAGCAGTTATTTACATATTTTCTCCTCTGCTTGCTTCTCCATTTCTAGAGAAGTGGAATGCAGTTTGGAGGTAACTAGGAGGTACCAGTATAACATAAAGTTTTAATTATGACATGAAAAATACAGTTTTTTTACATGTAACATGTCTGCAGTCCCGGTACACAGACAGACACTGTTATAAATTCGGAAGAATTCTGTAACGAATAAGAAACCTATCCTCAGATACTAGAACGGGGTAAGTGTCCCCTCTCGCCACCCTTGGCAGATACCTGTGTAAATGAGTTTCAGTAGCACACCATCTCACTGTGAAGAACAGCAATCACAAGAAAAGTGGAGGCCCTGGTCTTCGAAGACCAGCATGTGTCAATCAAAGCAGTAGTGGGAGAGTTGAAAATCTGACAAAGATCGGTCTTAAATATCTCACACGCCTTTTGATCACTACGTAGTTCAACACCTGTTCGTCTCCATGACTGTTTACGACAGTTGCAAAACCACATCAAAACAATAGGGCCCACAACAGCTATCTCAGAATAGTCCAGATGACTTCTTCAGCTAAATAATCACATGTACAAATGCTCTGCATATTACTATGTCCCCAAAACAAAGAAGAAGAGGAAGCAGGGGAAACATGTGAATTCGCCATTCCCAAAATAACGTCAAGACTGAACAATAATCAAGAAGTTGCTGAATTTTTTTTTTGGGGGGGGGGGGGGGAGAGGGGGCTTACATAGTGTGGTGCAAACTGATTACACTCAGAATGGACAATCGTCACTGGAGCAAGGTTACTGGAGGCTGTTAGCACAAGCAAGGGAAGCTGTCCATGGGGTTAATCTGTTCCATATCAGTGTTGTAGCTCATTCTAGGCACGGCACAGTCACACATGTAGCTTCTTTGTGTCATCAAATTTTGTCTCACTCCCAATGTCCTCTTGATATGATATGACACCCAGTGACATCTTCCCCTTTCCTCAGATAAAGAAACTACTGTGGGGCTAACACTTCCAGAATGACAAGGAGGTGCTTTGCGAGGTACAACATTGCTTGAACAGCCAAAAATCAGGCTTCAGACAAGGTCTTCGCTTTTCCAGGTATTATGGCTACCCCTTATGTTTTTCTATAAGAAATGTAGCATCGTATCTTGTTATACTGTTTTAAATTCGTACAAGACATTGATTTACCTTTTCACAATAACCTGAGCTACGCTAGTGAATAAGTTTTAAGGGTAATAGAGATAGGAAAAAAACGAAAAGGACTGCACCAGAATGTACCAGTCAATATTTTCACTATCTTTGTAAGCACAGTGTTGCTGCCTGATGAAGTTTTTGGATACAGTGTTACAAACACGCTATCTGCACATCTCTTTGCATGGTAGAATTTTCAGACGAATTTTATTTTGCTGAATGACAGGAAATGTTCGTTGTGAGACACTACAAGGCTGATTCAACGTCACAACTGGTGTCCCTTTTAACTGTGTAATGTTATCTAATGATATCTGTTTACCTCGATGTCTACTGACGAGAGAAGAATTCTACAACATGATCTGAAAAGCCCTTTCCTTCCTTCAGTCATTGTACTATATATATGTTACACGTACATTGCTGCGTGTGTCGGGTACATATCAGTTACTCTGAGCCTCAAGCACACATTTGTAATGCATTTCTTAATTTCGTCGTAATTACAGGTAGTACCGGTACCACGGAGTTCTTTCTCTTGGTCGACCTTGTTATGGCCTATGAGGAACACTTCTTGTCGGTCGAAAATGTCACTCAAGGTTTAAAATGGAGTTTTGAGGGATATTCAACATTACTGAGACCGTAATCTTTTTTATTTTTATTTTATTTATTTTTTGATCTACGTCGAAGCGCCTAAGTGATCGCCCCTACTAAACAGAGTCCAAATGACGTGTCTGTAATGGATTACTTGTGAAATTCACCTAGAGGCTACACTGCTCATAACTGGGGTAGTAATACGTCCGATACATTTTTGAGTCTCTCTTCCTTGCGTTACGTTCGAATTTCGTGTTTACCCCTTTCCTGTACAGATCCCATACTTCAGATATGGGGTGAAACTGCAGTTATTGTTCAACGTACGGTTCGATATTTTCATTTTCTATGATACTTGTCTTTCCGTTTTCATTTTTTCTCATTCCTGGAGTCAACCATTCATCTATCCTACAACTGACCTTGTATGGTGGTACCAGATCATATCACTTAGCAAACGTACCCCCTGATACTTAATCAATGTGACTGTGCCATGAAGTACATTAGTAACACTATATCCGAACAATGCAGGTATGTTTCTCCTACTAATGTGTATTAACTATATTTTACACAGTTACAGCAAGTTGTCATTTATCACACCAAAGAGGAATTCTTTCTGAGTCAGTACATGTAATCATTTGGTCATGGGAACTTAAGTTTTTGGGCAAGTAGTAACTCGTGTAGCTTAGAATTAATTTCTTTAATTCATTTTAATAACTAATCTCCATTTAGAGATGACACTTCATCCTCATGCCAATCTTCTGGTGCTGTACTTACTGGCTTGTTAATGCCTCAAAAGTATGCCTATGTTAACATAAATATCAGGCATTCTCTGAATAAATAGTAAATATTAAAATTAATTTACAGCAGCCTTCAGAAACGTTTTTTCTATGGATATGTATGTATAAAAACAGCATTCATTGCTAAACTGTCAGTTGTTACACTGTTATGTAACTTGCTTGATCATTTACGCTGGTCGGACATTCGGAGACATTTAAACCTGCACTTGGGCTGAAATCACAATTGTCTGAAATAAATGAGTAATACTTTACAGTGCAATGTAGTACCACTAAACTGATATCTTACCACTCTCTGACTGTATTAACTATTATTTGTTTTGGACATGTGTTCATGTGAGGCATGTCAGTCACATTATGCTATAAATCGGATTTATTCTTCAAAAATCCCACGCCATTTTATTTTCCCATCACAACTAACCATATTTTATAGCTGTATAAACACTCTTCAAGTCATGTACTTTCAAAACTGTTAGCCCTCTATTGTCTATTTCATACATACCTCTGTTTAAGTTAATAAATCTTTCAAATTATTCTGTCATTTAAAGTCTATAGTTACCATTTTATATCTAACCAACTGAAATTCCTTCACAGAAAAAGCTCCAAAGCTAATACAAAACCAAATATACTAATAATAAATCAACTCTATAGTTACCATTTTATATCTAACCAACTCAAATTCCTTCACAGACAAAGCTCCAAAACTAATACAAAACCAAATATATGCTAGGCACGTTTAGGCCTTATCTAAGTTATCAAAATGTGCGTAAAAAGTTCAAAAATGAAACTTCCTGACAGATTAAAACTATATGGTGGAGCAAGACTCAATCATGAGACCTTTGCATTTTGCAGGAGGGGCTCTGCCAGCTGAGCCACCCAATCATGACTCACAACCATTCATCACAGTTTTAACGCAGCTGCTTCCTCACCTCCTACTTTCCTAACATCGCTGAAATTCTGTGAAACTTGCAGAACTGGCACTCCTGGAAGAAAGGATATTGTGGATACATGGCTTAGCCACAGTTTGGAGGATGTTTCCAGAATGATTTTTCATTGTGCATTAGAGTGTGTGCTGATATGAAACTTCCTGGCAGATTAAGGCTGTGAGCTGAACCGAGCCTTAAACTCAGGACCTTTGCATTTCACAGGCAAGTGCTTGACTGACTGAGAAACCCAAGCATGACTCATGGCCCATAATCAGATTTTTATTTCTGCCAGGACCTCATCTCCTACATTCCAAACTTCTGGAAACATGCACAAACTTTGGCTAAGGCATGTCTCCACAACATCCTTCCTCTTCCAGACCTGCTTGCCCTGCAAGTTTTACCAGAGAACTTCTGAGAAGTTTGGAAGGTACAGATGAGGTAGTGGTGGAAGTAAAGCTGAGATGATAGATAATGAGTCATTTTTAGCTGGTAGAGCCCTTGCCCACAAAAGGCAATGCACATACAAATAAATAACGATGTGTATTTTATTATAGTGCAATTCCCTTTTACTACTAACAATATAGACCCATGTACAGGGGTAACCATGCTACTCTCCAGAGCCGCATCATCAGTTAAGTATGGGTTGCCAGTTCACCTGCCAAAATAATTACTGCCATCTTTTATAACATACTTCCTACTAGAACATAGGATCATTGCAACTAGTTTCATAATGTTGTTGGTTATGGAGTATGACAACTGTAGGATTATTGCCCTGCCTAGATCCCAGCCATTCGTACTCCAATTATTGCGAAGGTTACATAGGGGAATTATACACATGAGAGCATGACGTCATGTTTGTTGGACAGGCAGTGACACTGAGACTCAAAAAATGGTGCAAGCCTACATGCATGTGCTCAGACTCTGGCTGCCCTGTGCCACATATTTCCCCCTGGCTCAGATGTGACCACCCTTGGGAGCACGTGCACACTCATTCAAGGGAACTATATGGTTACTAGTAATGGAAGCCATCTCATATTTTCTGTATGTGGTTCAGATGACTGCCATGACTAATAGCATTACAATCTTTGGTGTGAGAAATATATTTTACATGAAGAGAAAACGCCATATTATGGTTTCTGATAACTTCCCACAACTGCCATCCTCAGACTTTTCGAGGTCCTCTAAATGCAACCACAGTTATAGTCAGGATCTTATTACCATTCTGTTCTATGCAGTATCTAATTAAAAATGCAACAAATTGTCCAAAGAAGAAAAATGTTACTATCAACTGTGTTTCTGTGGCTGAAGAAGACTTAACAATCTTCTTTGCAACATATCATTTCATCTCCATTAATTGTCACAGGCTGTAGATCAGTTGCATGTGCTTAGGTTTTTATTTTGTTTCAATTGCCATATCCTACCCAACAAGCCCATGGCCCACTGTCACAAAAATATTACTTACCACATGAGCTCACATATCTGCATGCATATATGAAAGCAGGGTGATTTCATTGGCCACTGATGGTACCAAAATGTTTGAAGACAGAGTCAGCTCATCTTTCATCATAATCAACAGTTGTAATAACACAATCATAATTCTGAATCCCCTATAATACAAAAATGGATGACCAACAGATACCAGACAAGGCCTGCCTTCCTCCAACTACTGGCCAGCACTGGCCAACAAGCAGAATCCTTGTTCACCGCTCTGACTCCATTATAAAATCAGTACAATAATACTGTTGCATAATGATATCAATGTCTCACCAGAGCTAGAGACACTCTCTCACCAGAAGGCAGATCTTTGCTGACCCTGGAAGCGTAAGCCATAGCAATAGTTGGTGTCACTGTGACATCATGACACTGTTAAAAGTTCCCATTAGAGAGTGATCACTTCTCATGATGTTCAGCACTCACTCACACTGCTTACTCAAGCTGCCTGCCAGACTACTCTATGGATTATGGCACTGAACTACCTAGGCTACATTTGTGGATGTTATTTGGAGTGACTGTGACCATGCTACTAACAACCTGCTCTGCAATGGTTTACAAACCCTTACTTTGGCCTGGTAACTGAATGAACACGTTAAAATTTGTTGTGATATTCTAGCCTGCAATGGCTTTCATCTGTTTAAAGAGAATCATGAGCCAAGGTAAATAACTGCTTGGTGATGAAATGCATCAAACGCTATATGTGGACTGACCAATAACAGTGCAGATGCTGGTATTTTACGGACTTGTAGTCATTGCAGGAACAGCAACTGAAGCAGCTACAAGAGCCACAGCAAGAACAACAAGAATAACAGAACAAATAAATGGTCCATTCACATTAATATGGCTACCTCCCATATTTGACATCAATAAGCAATAACCACCCACAGGTGGCAGGTGCAAGCACAAGCAGTGGAGGGTATATAAAGAATGGTGGGGGATGTGGAAAACAGTGAACTCAGTGTAGTAATGTGGAACTGTAACAATTTATCTGACATCCAAAAGGTCAAGATCATTGGTTATCATACCAAATGGCCTAATGGCAAGTTTGTAAACTGTTTGCATGCTGCAGACATTGAAGTACACCAGCATGGCAAAATGGTGCTATACAAAACTGGTTCCAAGGCAGCTGTGGCACAACATGGGCCATAGGTGAACAGGGTGAATGATGGCTGCAGAGACATGTATGGGTAAACAGACATACAACAACTGAGCAGCAAACTACTCAAATGAACCAAGGAGCTACCAACAGTGTCTCTTCAAAGACCATTCATTGAATATTTTTGATGTGGGCCTCTGCAAAAAGGCTCCCAGTTTATGCACCCACACTGACTGCTGTATATCAGAAAAGAAAGCTAGAATTGACACACCAGTACCACAGCTGGATGTCTACTAAGTGGCAACAAATGGCCGTTTCAGAAGAATTACGTTTTGTGTTCCATCAGACAGATGGTCACTGATGTGTACAGCATTAAAAGTCTGAAAGCAAACACCCTCCAACAATCATAGGATGGATCCAAGCTGAAGGAGAGAGTGTTATGGTCTAGGGAATGTTTTGTGGGATTCCCTGGGTGATCTCATCATTATGGAAGGCACACTAGATGCATGTATCCTTTGGGACCATGTCCATCCCTATATGCAGTTTCTTTTTCCCTAAGAATGATGGAATCTACCAACAGGACAATGCAATGTGTCACACAGCTTGCAGTGTACACTGAGCAGCCAAAACGTTATGACCGCTGCCCACCATGATATCTGATGCCATCTGATGGCATTGCAGGCATGTGACGCAGAAACAAAAGTACGTAAGTGGAGAAGACATGAATGGGCAATCACCCTAGTGAAGGTATGCGCTGCAAATGGGGGAACCCACTTAGATAAGCGACTTTGAAAAATGGCAGATTATTATTATGCATAGCCTGTGAACAAGTATCTTGAAAACATCAAAGCTGGTAAAATGTTCACGTGGTACTGTTGTGAGAATCTATGGAAAGAGGCAGGACAGTGAAACTACCACTAGGCACAAAATGGTAGGATGTCCATGACTTCCACAAAATGTGGGGTTTGGAAGCTTGTCTGCTCTGTGTAATAGCATACATGGTGATCTGTGGCACCTCTGCCAAAAGAGCACAATGCTGGTGTGCACACAAGTGTTTTGGAGCACATTGTTCATCATACATTGTTAAATATGGAGTTCCACAGCAGACAATCCCTATGCATTCGCTTGTTGAGCCAGTGACATCATCAATTACGAAACCAGTGGCCATGGGACCATAGGGATTGAACTGTTGATCAATGGAAATGTGTGAGCTCTTTGGGTGAATCACATGTTTGCTACACTAGGCTACTCGTCATCTCCAAAAACACCATTGTCAAAGTGAAAGGTGGATCTAAATATGCCGCAAGCCACAAATGCAAGCTGGTGGGAATAGTATTATGCTATGGGAGACATTATTCTGAGCTAGCATGGGACCTGTGGTAGGAATCAAAGACATGCTGACAGCTGCAAATCACCTGGATCCCTTTATGCTTGATGTCTTCCCTGACGGTGATGTCGCCTTTCAGCAGTACAACTGTCCATTTCTCAGAGCCAGAGCAATGCTACATGGTTTTAGGAGCGTTATAGTGAACTCATGTTGATGTATCATCAACCAAATTTGCCTGATGTAAGTTCTGTGGAACCAATCTGTGATGTTATCAGCTGCATCACTGTGTACGCAGACAATCGGCCCATTATTAATGCGAATTAGATGACCTGTGAAGAGACATCTAATACCACATATCATCACAAACCTACCAACGAAGTGTTAGATCCCTGATACACAGAATCAGTAATGTATTTCATTCCAAATATGGACAAACAAGCTATTAAGTATATGGTCATAATTCTTTGGCTCATCAGTGTATGTGCCTGGTATGAAGAGCACACCAAATTTAAACACAATTGAAAATTTGTAGGACCATGTTAATCAGGCTGTTTGGACTGTGGATCCTCAACTAAGAAACTTAGTACAGTTGCCAGCAGTGCTGGAGAGTGCATGGCTCCACATTCTTATCAGTACCTTCCAAAACCTCATTGACTCTGTTGCAGCATGTTTCACAGATGGCCACACTTGAAAAGGTGGTTATTCGGGCTTTTCACAGGGTGTAACATTAATGTGACTGGATAGTGTAGTTGACAGAAGAGTAGATATTCCTGAGCTACATCTTATAAATGCAGAAATCTCCTTTAGCTTAGGTATTATCCATTGCACTGCCACTGCAACAGAATTTTCCAGTTTGTGAGGTATGAGGCAGTGTCAGTCAAATAGCCTGCTTTTTGTTGTGGACTGGACAAGAGGTGTTTAATTAACTACATATGCTAGCCCCAGTGGCAGACCCAGAAACATTGTCGTTTGTATAAATGTGTGTGTCACTAGCAGCATACTATCATTACCAACAGATTGACAGAAATTAAGACATAAATATTTCTTTAGATGCCAATAATCTCAGACAACATATATGGGTTCTTTTATTCATAATAGACTCATGCAGTATGAGACAAATGGAGGAGATATGACACAATTCCTTAAAATTACAGTCCCCTTCACTACATCAAGTATTACCAATAACCACAACTAGAAATAGTGCTAATGTGCAGATTACATAAATGTACTGCAGATACTTGGCACATCAGACAAGAGCTGAGACTGGCAGCTGCAGCAAACATGCCCCAGGCATGCACCACACTAACTAAAGAATTGAGTGTGGACTTGGTATTGGAGCAGCAAGCATTTTAAACAATTAATAAACCACTCTGAACAGCAGTTGCCTTCTTGCTCATGAGCCACAGTTGCCTTCTTGCATGCAGTGCTTCATTTAGTATGAATGCAAACATTGGTTTATGTAATGCAATCTACCAGCATTGCAGCTGTCTCTAACCAAAATAAAGCATGTTTAAATATCGCTAAAGGTCAGCATTGATTAACTTTATTTATGGTAAGTTTGCAAAGCCTGCCAAGTCAGTTAGTGTTTGTTGAATCTTCATTTCAGTGTACTCTGCAATCTGTCTGCATTAAAAGCTTGTCAAAATCAATTAAGTAGCTTCAGCAGTAAAGTGAAGATGAAACCAGTGGGTAGCATACGTCATTTCATTAATAATGGTGCTACATTAATGTTCCTTCATGGAACGCAAGGTAGTGAAGGAAGATCATAAACAATCACCACTCCAACAATGGAGAAAATTTAGTTAAGTAGCTTTCTACTACAAACAGATGCAATGTTTTCTAATATGCCTCAAACAAAATACAAAATTTGAAATTTTTCATCAATACATAAAATTTTGTACTACAGTGTTGTACACCATATGAAATTTCAATTACATCAGTAAGCAGCTATTATCATTTCAAGTAGACACAAGTCCAACAGTAACGTTATTTAACGCGATAAAAAACAGGTTTACCACCACTGTCACTAGCCGACAACTGTATAACTTCTCCTAACAAGAAAAGAATACCACTCAGGCTTATGCTCAGAGCAAAAGCCAGTCAAAAGCAAGTGATAAAAAGTATCCAGTACTTTAAGGTGTAATGTGGTATAAGATATTCATTTTCTCAATTTGGAGGAACTTTGTGAAGACCTTTGAGATCTACCTTGGATGTTCCAATGATTTCAAAGCCCATATTACATTTAAACCAACAGCAAATACTCAGCCTTTTGGAATAGTCTTTGTACTAATTTCTCTTGAACCAATAGTAAAAAAGGAGTCAGAGTAACTCCAGAATCTCTGTGTTGTCAAATCTGTAAATGTGAGCAAATGGGCCACACATATCATATGCACAACAAATAAAGGGAAGTATTGTGGCTTTGTGCACATTTTAACACTGTAATCAATGAATAGTTCTTAGTACAGGCTTATCTCATTATGTAGGCAGAAGATAGCCTAGCAAGGTGATTTCTGTAATGTAATGAAAGGCTTCAAGAAAGTTGAATGCTAGTCCACAATAAGTGTTACATTGAAATTTGGCCCACCGTCATCTGCAGAGCTATAGTCCATATACCTGGATGCAGTGAAATTATGTAAGGGAAGGGAGGAAGTCTTTGATCTTGCATTAGAAAAAAAAGTCACAGACTGAGAGCAGCTCTATGGTTTAATGTTGACTAGTAAAAATAATTAGAACTACTGACGGCCTTGGGAAAGCCAGTCCTGACAAAACTGTACCATCTGGTGAGCAAGATATATGAGACAGGCGAAATACCCTCAGACTTCAAGAAGAATGTAATAATTCCAGTCTCAAAGAAAGCAGGTGTTGACAGATGTGAAAATTACCGAACTATCAGTTTTGTAAGTCACAGTTGCAAAATACTAATCTGAATTCTTTACAGATGAACGGAAAAACTGGTAGAAGCCAACCTCGGCGAAGATCGGTTTGGATTCCGCAGAAATGTTGGAACACGTGAGGCAGTACTGACCCTACGACTTATCTTAGAAGCTAGATTAAGGAAAGGCAAACCTACGTTTCTAGCATTTGTTGACTTAGAGAAAGCTTTTGACAACGTTGACTGGAATACTCTCTTTCAAATTCTAAAGGTGGCAGGGGTAAAATACAGAGAGCGAAAGGCTATTTACAATTTGTACAGAAACCAGATGGCAGTTATAAGAGTCGAGGGGCATGAAAGGGAAGCAGAGGTTGGGAAGGGAGTGAGACAGGGTTGTAGCCTCTCCCCAATGTTATTCAATCTGTATATTGAGCAAGCAGTAAAGAAAACAAAAGAAAAACTCAGAGTAGGTATTAAAATCCATGGAGAAGAAATAAAAACTTTGAGGTTCACCGATGACATTTTAATTCTGTCAGAGACAGCAAAGGACTTGGAAGAGCAGTTGAACAGAATGGACAGTGTCTTGAAAGGGGGATATAAGATGAACATCAACAAAATCAAAACGAGGATCTTGGAATGTAGTCGAATTGAGTTGGGTGATGCTGAGGGAATTAGATTAGGAAATGAGACACTTAAAGTAGTAAAGCAGTTTTGCTATTTGGGGAGCAAAATAACTGATGATGGTCGAAGTAGAGAGGATATAAAATGTAGACTGGCAATGGCAAGGAAAGCGTTTCTGAAGAAGAGAAATTTGTTAACATCGAGTATAGATTTAAGTGTCAGGAAGTCATTTCTGAAAGTATTTGTATGGAGTGTAGCCATGTATGGAAGTGAAACATGGACGGTAAATAGCTTGGACAAGAAGAGAATATAAGCTTTCGAAATGTGGTGTACAGAAGAATGCTGAAGATTAGATGGGTAGATCACATAGCTAATGAGGAAGTATTGAATAGGATTGGGGAGAAGAGAAGTTTGTGGCACAACATGACCAGAAGAAGGGATCGGTTGGTAGGACATGTTCTGAGGCATCAAGGGATCACCAATTTAGTATTGGAGGGCAGCGTGGAGGGTAAAAATCGTGGGGGGAGACCAAGAGATGAATACACTAAGCAGATTCAGAAGGATGTAGGTTGCAGTAGGTACTGGGAGATGAAGAAGCTTGCACAGGATAGAGTAGCATGGAGAGCTGCATCAAACCAGCCTCAGGACTGAAGACAACAACAACAACAACAACAGTAAAAATATGCTCCACAGTGAAAGACTTCTCTCAGTATTGAAAGACATGTACACTGTGGACACACAAATCTCATAAGCACATGGCTTTTATGTACAAGATGTGTTTTATCAGTTTGCAGACTGGCCTTTTGGCTTTTGTTTTAGCATTTGTGTCTTCATAAGTGGATGGTGTCAGGTACTAAAAGATGATTTACTGTCCAAACTAGCAGTGAATATGGGTGATATCCTGACTGCAAGTCTCATTTGGAAAGAGCACAGTCAATCTACCAAGGAAGCCTTTTAGAAGCAGAAAAGCAAAGAGGCATGAGAATATATTTAAAAATGTACAAAATTTGTCAGTAGGGTTTGAAAGGTCAGTCAGAAATGGACTAGTAATTGTGAAAGATAATTTGAAGTTGCATCCTGTATCTACTTCATGTGGAACACTACAGATCTCTGTCAAGGACAAATTGTTGATGTCTGCTCAGCTGATGTTTTTATGACTTTGAGCTCTAATCTATAAGAGGCATGTAATTTTATCTGTATCTGGTGTGATCACATATCTCAAATGAATGATAAATCTTTACCTGCTAAGCACAATAGTGGAGGGAAATCTGAGCACCATAATAAAAACAGGCCATAAATTACGATTCCTATCAATAACAAGATAACAAGTAAAATATAAGAGAGTACTGAGATCAAAATTTATCTACAGAGCAGGTTGTGCGATATGGATTTATGATGGGAAATATTTGCAAAATTATTGTGGTGTATCTGCCAGCACACAGGTCCTACTCTAGTGGCATATGGAAGCATTTAATTTTATTCAATGAATCTGACACTTGAGACATTAGGAACTGATAACATACAAAGAACACCAGTGAGTGTGCCCACTATAAACTGTGTTCTTCTTCTTCTGAAGCATGGTGGAGGAACTGTGACGGTTGTTGTTAATGTTGTCGTTGTGGTCTTCAGTCCTGATACTGGTTTGATGCAGCTCTCCATGCTGCTCTATCCTGTGCAAGCTTCTTCATCTCCCAGTACCTACTGCAACCTACATCCTTCTGTATCTGTTTAGTGTATTCACCTCTTGGTCTCCCTCTACAATTTCTACCCTCCACGCTGCCCTCCAATACCAAATTGGTGATTCCTTGATGCCTCAGAACATGTCCTACCAACCGATCCCTTCTTCTAGTCAAGTTGTGCCACTAACTTCTCTTCTCCCGAATCCTATTCAATACCTCCTCATTAGTTATGTGATCTACCCATCTAATCTTCAGCATTCTTCTGTAGCACCACATTTCAAAAGGCTGGTATGAGTATGCTATGTTAAATTACTTGAGCAATAAAAAATTAAAATAAGAGTTCAAAAAGTATCAGAAATACTATGTAGACCTCCTAATTTTGGAAAAACAGAAATATTTTGAAATTGCCATTCAGAACTCAAATAATATCTCCGAAACATCATGGTCACTAGTAAATAGAGAAATAGGTAAATCTAGGAAACTTGCTGATAAATGGCACAATAGAAACTGATCAGAATAAGATAGCAGATCTATTTAACAATTACTTTGCTTCTTTTGGCTCAAGCATAAACAATCATGTTAAAAATCATAAATACAAATTCAGAGGAACACCAGTGTCAGGAAGTATATTTTTGACACCAACAAGTAAAGAAGAATTAATTAAAATAGTGATTAACTTAAAGAATTCCCATGCAGCAGGCTATGATGGTCTTAGTCTGGACACTCTTAAGAAATGTATACATGAAATTGCATCACTTTTATCCACAGTTATCAACTCTCATACGGAAGATGGTCTATTTCCAGATGAATTGAAAATTGCTCGTGTTGTCCCTATTTTTAAAAAAGGAAACAGAAATCGAGTAGAAAACTTTTGACCCATTTCTGAATATCCAAAATCTTTGAAAAAGTAATATACATAAGAATCTGGAACTTCCTGCTATGCAAAAAAGTGATTTCTCAGGGGCAGTATGGGTTTGCCAAGGGATCATCCACCATTACAGCAGCATCCAACTGAATCAAAGGTGTCACTCAAGCAATAGATAACAAAGAACATGTATGTGGCATCTTTCTAGACTTACAAAAAGCATTTGACTGTGTTGATACGACCATATTGCAGGAAAAACTGTGGAACTATGTCATTCGAGGCACAGCTCATAATTTGGTGAGGTCCTACTTGACAAATAGGAAGCAGTTTGTGTCTTTACATTCCTAAACACAATATTGGAAGAAAACTGAGTATACATTACCAACAGAAGGGAAACGATTAGGATTTTCATGTTTAAAAGAGGTACATGGCTACAATAGACTACTTGGCTTAAAATCTCTCTAGAGACTAAGCCCCATCTATACACAAACAGTGTCAGTATGCAGGTACAGAAAAAACTGCCTTCTTACCATTTGGTACCATGATGCAGGATCTGACATGGTCAGGGAAAAAATTAAGTCTTCTATGTGTCTTTGATTACAAAAGACCACAAAGCATCTTCTAAATTATCTGGAACAATTAAAATTTTTTAATAAATATTGAAAAGGAAAACAAACTGCTCATAGATCTATGAACTGAATCTAATGAAATATAATCCTCCTAATTTTTATTAGACCCCAATATGGAAGAGCTTGCAGCTGGTTTTCACCAATGTGGGCAACACCAGTACAAGATTCAGCTTGTGCTCCCATTATTTCCACTGGAAAACCTCACTGGTAGTGGTTTGAAGAAAAGAAAGAAAAGTCCTTTGGCATATATAAATTAAGTGTAATGATCAGCCTTTAGCAGTTACAAAGACACAAATCATAGTCCAGTGTCCAATGAAAATGTGTAATGGTGTCTGATGAATTTGTTTGCGCATTGTTTTCAATACTAATAGCAGTTTACACCAAGATAATAGCAGTAAGTGTTCATCTTATGGGCTGCCACCTCCTAATTATGGTGAGCAAGAGGAGTCTGGTTTGTCAGTGACATGCTAATATGTATTAAATCACAAATATTAATGTAGTTAATATCAAGAACAGGTTTACAAGTTCCTGTATTGAAGGCTTGAGTACTTAGCAATGACAACTAAACTGGCACAGAAGGGAATCAATGAACAAAACCAAAGTTTGAAACCACTAATCACAGCCACAATCCATAGAATATTTTATTTAAAGTCCATAGTGGACATGAGTTGACATTAATAGTAGAAGACTGGTGAGTACTTCACATGAGCATAGCAACAAGCATATGGTTAGTGTTCAATTTGGGTGTCATATGTTGGTGTCAGTGGATGCATGTCCCAGTAATATGAAGTTGGCTGATCAAGCCATGGTGGTTTCATGGCCTGAGGTGCCCTCTTGTTGTTAGTTACCTCCAGGTCTAGTGGCAGCTGTGATACAGCATTATTGTCAATAACGTTACCTGACATGAAAACCCTCACCCAAACAGAAAGCAAATAGGCTTAGAATCAACTTGACTGATAGTGACTCCGACAGATTATTAATGTGCTAAGTATGTGGATGTTCAGTGTTGGAGCACTGTTCTGACAGTCTGTGTTTATGGGCATGGAGATATCAGGGTAGTTAGACCAGTAATTGGCAGAACCTGCCAATAGACCACCCTCCACTGGATCTCCCTAAAAGAATCTTTCTGAGAAATACAGTTTTACTTGAAGGTGCCACCTGTATGGGGTGCTGTCCTTGGTTGTGGTGAAGCTGTTGGTCCAGTATCACATATCATCTGTGATGTCTGGTGAAATTTTTCATGGGATATTATTTGATGGTGTTGTTGTTCTTCATTTGTTAGTGGTTAGTTGGCAAGACCACCATAGACAGAGATAGTTTTGGTGGTACCACAGACAACTATCCCAGGTGGCTGCAGTGAACATCATCTGGCCATGGGTGTTCTCTACTGCTGCCAGAATCAAGGTCTTTGGGTGCAGGATGGAGATCGCTGAATGTGGAGGAGGTGTAGTAACATTTATGGGTTTCCACCATAAAATATCTCTGTTGGGATTTTCAGGTTATTTGTGTTGTGTGGTATGTGAGTAGGCTTACCTCAAACATGAGCAATTCCTGGCCAGGTTGGATATTTCCTCTGCCCGGGGACTGGGTGTTTGGGTTGTCCTCATCATTTCATCATCATTTGTAACAGTGGTTAGATTGGATGATGTAAAAATTGGACTGTGTAAAAATTAGGACTTTGTATGTGTGCTGATGACCATGCAGTTGAGTGCCCCACAAACTAAACATCATCATCATCATCATCATCATCATCATCATCAGATATGAGAAAATTACTTAGGCCTCAGATTATATGATCTGTAGCAACTGACTGCATGTTGGTGATGTATGGGTAACTAGACACTGTGCCTGCCACCACCAACCATATATACTTTAAAAACAGTTCCAAATTGTTCAGGTGAGTGTGCCAGGGATGACAGGTACTGACCATAATTCAAATTTCCACAGAGATTTGCTTTGGAATAACTATCTGACATACTTCTGGATTCAGTGAGACTATCAACATTCCATTAGCTAATGATAACTGGTCATGCTGCACAAGTTGTGATGCACTCTCGGTGAATGTTTGAGCCACACCTGTTGGGCCCTTTGAATCACTACCACTAGGATGTGATTCTTGTTAGTAGCTAGAGCTACTTTTGTGTCTACTGGAAGTTTGAATAGAGCATTAGAGGTGGTACTGTGGATGACTATCTTATAAAAAATCTTATGTTCGTATGCTTCTAGAAATATAGTCCATCTTTGTTATTGTTCAGGTGTCTGCTTTGGTACCATATTGCATGGGACAAATATGGTTATTAATGTTCGATTACAAGGTCCATTAGATGGAAAAACTTGTTGTCATGGAAATAGACATGGAACTTCTGGGTTGTATATACTACTGCCGATGTCTCTGTGCCTAACTGTAATTACATTATACTTCATTGAGTGAATTAGATTCAAATACAATAGTGCTCAAGGCTAGATGCTGGTAAGCCATACACTCAGTGAAATTGAGATATCTGTGTTTTTCATATCTGCTAGAGGGTGGAGAACCACTGGCAGGGTAGTATATGAAGAGGCTAACACACTCTGTTGTTACGTATTGCACTGAGACAAAGTACATCATTTTTTTGCTTTAGTATGGCAAGCCACAGCCAAGATGATGACTCACAGAGGAAACAGTGTGACTTGTTTGCATGAAAAAAATGTACTAAGGACTGATACAGAAGCCAACCATTTTGACAGCGAATCCTCTTGCGATGAGTGTTGTAGATGTAGATTATCGACAAAATCCATGTGATTAGAGGTAAGCAACAACAAAATATAATTTTGTGGCATGCTATACTGAAGCATGTGACAATGTGGGTTACCATGACAGTGGAGAAAGCTCTCAATACTAAGAAATTAATGGAATTGTGATCCATGGGACATTTCCAAGATATCTATATGGAGCCTATTAACCATGAACAGTTTTACACTGGTTATGAACATCTCCAGGTGCCTGCTATAGGGGTTATTATGGCTTTCCATTAAATAGCTGTTAAAGTGTTAAATTGATCTAGTAATGTCACAATATAGATGTTAAATTGCACTATTTTTCATTGTAGGTTCATAGGTTGATTCTCTTCATAATTTTTAATTTTTTTCCTTCCACAAATAGGGAGACTCAGCATTTGTTGTTAGAGAAGTGGCCATCTCACCCATTAAGGATTGAAGGTGTTGATGATGGCAGCGAATGCCTGAATTGAGAGAAGGGCTACTGATCACAGTTGAAGAGCGTTAAAAATGATATCATTTTACTGAAACAACACCAATTATTAACATTATTAATTAGGAGAGCCAGAACAGAATAATACTGTATTAGTATTGTTATTACTTGCAACATGATTTTTTTCATAAACATGTTATAACACAAATGTTATTTTCCTTTTTAAGAGTGAGAATTACACAATGATGCTATAAAAATGAAATTAGCTGCAAAAGAAATGAGACATCCATGTCCCTGACATCAGAAATGGATGATGAAGACAGCAGAAGCAGATTACACAATATTACATGGAGTCTGGGACTTAGAGAATGTTGATACACAAAACAACTACTCCTCTTTGTGTATCTCAAATGGCACCTGCTAAACACTCCTATGAGAAAAAATCGGGTAAGCCTTCCTGGAAGATCACAACTATCTGCACCGTTAAGGTGCAAGGTGAAGATATCAAAATCTGTAAGCCTGTGAATGGAGAGAAATGCTTTTCTCTCCATTCACAGGCTACACAAATTGAGAAGAAGAGTGGAAAATGTTGCAAAGAAAGTCAGTAGTATTAAAGAGTTTGTAAAGACATGACTCCCATGAGGTACCGCCTTATCATAGCACTGTCCATGTGGGCGGGAGAATTTATGTGCTCCAAGGAAGCTGAGAGCTATATTGATGATAGCGTAGCTACTGGCAGGTCAAACCTAGCCGGGCAGGTCTCAGCAGAGGAGCCAGACAAAGTGTGCCTCACAACGACCTGTCTTATATCCTATATCCTATATATCCTATTCCCTACCCTCTCCTCAGTTACCATTCCTTTTCTTTCTCTAATTACCTTAACACACCACTGCCTTGTGGTTAGTCTCGGGAGGGATGAAGGCTAAGGGAGAAAACCCTGAAAGAAAATCTGGAGTGGGCCCCCAAAGGCCGTTGGGAGGCGCACTACGTCCCCTTCCGGCAGCTCCTGCAACCGAAGTGATACCAGACGTATTGGCTTGCCTTTCCTCTGGATATTATCATTTAGGTCGAGAGGGAGACCGTGATGATTGGGCAACTCACGAGTCTTCATATTTATCGCTCAGGCTTGTAGCACCCTGGAGAGGACACTTCAGTGATGTCCAAGAACTTCAGCACAACACGGGAAGAGGCAGTTACCAGTTATAAGCTCTGTCTGATTGGAGTAAGACTCGAGTGCCAGGAGCCACTTCCGACGGTGGTAGACATCATTGCATCTCATTGGACAGCTACCATCCGCTTCAAGCTGGGCAGCCCCCAGACAATAAGGTGCTGTCCCGCCACTATCTGCCTGCTTCACGGGGTGTGTGGAGCTTAGAAGTAATCTTTGACAAGCGGGTTGGTATAGTACACCTACCAACAACAAAAATGAAATAATAAAGAAATCACTATTTCATATTGCCACCTGGAATGTTAGGACCATGTGTCCAAGGTACATTGACGATGCCCAAGAGGTTGATTTCAACCGTAAGACTGCCGTAATTGACAGAGAGCTCCATCGTTTGAATGTTGACATCGCAGGACTGCAGGAGACGCGGATTCCAGGACGTGGGCTCTATCAGGGAGGATAATTACACATTCTTCTGGCAGGGGAAGTCTCAAGACGAGCCAAGACTTCATGATGTAGGAATTGCTGTTAAAAACACCCTCCTGGATTGTACTGTGCCACCATCTGGTGGAACAGAGCGAATTATTGCTTTGAAAATATGCTCCTCAAGTGGCACTGTCAACATCCTAAATGTGCACACTCCCACCTTATCATCCAGAATGGCAGAGAAGGATCTGTTTTATGATTTACTCAGCGACAGAATAGCCAAGGTACCTAGCACCGAGACACTATGTATTCTAGGGGACTTAAATGCTAGAGTTGGATCAGATATTGACATATGGCCAAATTGCCTGGAACATCATGGGGTGGGAAAAATTAATGAAAATGGCCAGACACTGCTTGAAGTTTGCTGATTCTGTGACCTCTGTATTACAAACACATATTTCCAGCTTAAGGATCAGCACAAGGTGTCTTGGAGACACACGCACTCTCATCACTGGCATCAACTTGACTAAGTCATAGCTAGGCGTACTGGTCTCAAAAATGTGATACTGACACGAAGTTATCATAGTGCTGATTGCAACACTGACCACGCCCTGGTGGCATGCACATTGAGGCTCACTCCTAAGAAGTCTCACCATGCTAAACCGAGAGGTCATTCCCGTATCAACACAGATCATGTTCATGACACACAAAGAAAGCAGGATTTTGCCAGTAATTTTGAAAGTGCTTTCCCAGGAAACGTGCAAGCAGAAAGGAATGTTGATAAGAAATGGGCAAAACTCTCAGGTGCAATCTACAACTCAGCAGTATTGGCCTATGGAATAAAAGGAAAAAGAAATAAGGACTAGTATGAACAAAATTTGGAAGAAATGAAACCAGTCACTGAGGCTAAACGGAAAGCCCTGCTTGCTTACAAAAGAAACCCAAATGAAAGAACTCGAGATCACCTATGAGAAGCAAAGAACAGGGCACAGCAAACATCCATGAGATGCGCAAATAACTACTGGCTGAATTTATGTACAGGTATACAGAAAGCGGCCAATTCTGGGGATGCTAAGGCAATGTACAATGGTATTAAGAAAGCAATTGGACCAACTGTCAGAAAAACAGTTCCTCTGAAGTCCAAGACAAGTGAAGTCATTACTGATGAAGGCAAAAAAAATGGAATGCTGGGTTGAACACTACCTCAAGTTGTATGGAGCCTAGAATGAAGTTAGCAAGGATGCATGTGACGCCATCAAACAAATGCCAGTTATGGAGGAACTAGATGCGATGCCTACTATGGAATAACTTAGTAGAGAAATAGATTTTCTTGCTAATGGAAAGGCCCCAGGTGAAGATGGGATCCCTGCAGAGGTTATTAAGTATAACAAGTCTGTTCTTCTCAAACATTTATATTCACTTATTACAACCAGCTGGGAAGAAGGTTATATCCTGATGAGTATGCAGAATTCGAGGATAGTTACTCTATATAAACAGAAAGGGAACAGAAACAACTGTAACAATGACCGAGGCATTCCATTACTAATTGTAGCCGGGAAAGCTTATGCAAGAGTCATCCTAATGCGATTACAAATCTTAGCTTCCACAATCTATCCAGAACCTCAGTATGGCTTCAGGCCCGGCCGATAAACCGTAGATATGATCTTCTCCTTAAGACAGCTACAAGAGAAATGTCATGAGCAGCAGAGGCCGCTTTATATTGCTTTCATTGACCTTGTTAAAGCATTTGATTTAGTGAGCAGAAATGGGCTTTTCAAACTGTTGCAGAAGATTGGATGCGCACCTAAACTACTACAGATAATTGTCTCTTTCCATGAGAAAACACAAGCAACAATCTGCTTAAACGGTAAAACAGCAGAAGCATTCCCTGTTAATAGCGGTGTGAAACAGGGGTGTGTGTTACCTCCTATATTATTTGGGATTTTCTTTTCCCTTCTGCTCAGATTTGCCTTTGAAGACTGTGAGGAGGGAGTGTATCTACATACAGCACCTGATGGAAATCTTTTCAACATCGCTCGCCTCAAGGCCAAGACCAAACTGAATACAGTTCTTATCCGTGAGTTGTTATATGTGTACGATGCAGCTCTAGTATCGAACACAGAAGATGAGCTGCAGTATATAATCAACAAATTATCAAATGCCTTTGAAAATTTTGGTCTACTCATCGACCTTCATAAGACTAAGATCATGGCGCAGAGCACTACCAACTTTCCATCCATCAGTATTGATGGCAATCCTCTCCAGGTAGTTGATAACTTTACCTACTTGGAATCCACAATATGTAGCAACTTGTCCATGAACACTGAAATTACTAACAGAATCGCAAAGGCATCGTCTGTCATGGCTAGATTAAAAAACAGAGTATGGAACAACGGACTGCTTACCACAAAACTAAATTAAAAGTCTACAATGCTTGTGTTATAAGCACCCTTCACTATAGCTGTGAGACATGATCAACTCTTTCTAGGCACGAATCTCGACTCAACAGCTTCCATCTTCGCTGTCTCTGGAAGATCCTTCAGATCTCTTGGAGAGATAGAGTAACCAACACCGAAGTCTTTCATCATGCAAGCACAACCAGCATCTTTGCACTCCTGAGTCATCGATGTCTAAGATGGTTGGGACACGTCAGGTGCATGGATCCTGAACGGATACTGAAACAACTGCTGTGCGGAGAACTTTAGGAGGGTGTGAGGCTAGTGGGACGACCGCATCTTCGTTTCAAGGATGTCTGCAAGAGAGACCTGACCAAGACCAGAATCAATCCAAGTCACTGGGAAAGCATTGCAGATGACCATGTCAAGTGGCGAGTAACTGTGCGCAATGGCGTCAAGCTCTCAGAGGACGAACGCACACAGGAACAAATTGGGAAGAGAACAAATCGAAGAGACAGAGCGGCTTCTGTTCGAAGTCCCTCAAATTTCACATGCCCAAACTGCAGTAGGGACTGCCACTCTTGAGTGGGACTTTTTAGCCACAGCAGACGCTGCAGACTCTGAACCAAGCATGCTACACCATCATCCCTCAAGGATGGATGGATGCCATTATGTAAAGACAGACCAGAGATGGCACCATAAAAAGCATCAGAAATATCCACCTGAAGTGAGAGAAGGAGTTCACAAGCACATTCAAAGCATTCTGACCTACCAAGGTCACTAAAGCACTTATGAGAATCCCAAAAAGGTTTATCTTGATTGGGAGATGATAATCAGTACTTTATACTGGAATCACTTTGTACCCTACTGTGAGGGATAAAAACAGCCATTATTAGAGAGGTTAAGTAGAAACTGATTCAATATTGTGATCATCTCAACTGGTTTGTCGGAGTGCTCTTTACAAATGAAAACTACAGGTGTACAACATGTATAAATATGACTGTGAAGCAGGCACTGGACTCATGTACATGTGGACTGAGCATGTTGCAAGAACCAGCACTGATACGATATGGAGCTATATATTTAAATTTCTATGGCCAAACAACAGTGCTTCCAAAATAGTATACTATTCAGGCAACTGTGCTGGACAAAAGGTGAATTGGACTCTTATGTGCATGTCATCATCACTACTATGTAAAGACATATGCAAAGAAACTAAAAACAGGTTTTGATTCCTGGTCACACACAACTCCTGTGATATAGAAATTTTGCGACCATTGAGTAATACTGAAGAAGACATGCAAGCCAAGTTTTCTCGCCCACTGAGTGGTTTGATATTGCCAAGAAAAACAGAGCAGAAAAGAAATTAGCCATGACAGTTATAACACAAGATGATTATCTAGAGTTCAGCAAAATTCCTCATCAGCACATAACATTAAGAAATACAGCAAAAAATAGACAGTATATTATAGTAACTAATCAGAAGCTACTGTATTCAAATTTTTGGTCTCAGATCCTGATTCAGTTTTCCTGAAACACACTGTTCAAAGAGACTTCCATGACATTAATGTTGAGAAGCATAGATGTCCAACATAGATTTCACAGATTATGACCAGACTATTGTCGACCTATTCTTATGCAGCGTGAGAAATTGTCTATCATCATGGACCTGCTTCCCTATATACCTGTAGTGCATCACAGATATTATTTATCCCTTACTCAGCACAAAGCCACAGAACAGGTTATTCAATCAACATTAACTGATGGCCGTATTTCATACTACACTTAATACCAATTGGTAAAGCCAAATTTTGGCACTGAATCTTTTGTGATACACTATCACAAGCCAGAGAACTGTATCTATTCCTTATACTTAATATTGTTTTTCATAGCGTGCAGTAGTTAAAAATGTTTTATTTCATGTGAGAAGAACACTGTAACATATGTAGAATCTTACAATATAAGAAATACACCTGTTATGTCCATTACCTGATTTATAAACTTTATGAACATTCAAATGACTGTCCTGCAGAATTAACTTAATATGGCTTACCATTATCTTGCCCTAAGTGCCTCAGTTTGTTGTATGGAATTGTGTGCACTGGTGTGAAAGAGCTGTGAATGTTCCATATTGATGTGTACCTCTTTATACTGCCAAGGGCTTTCCACACACATTATGTGATCAAAAGTATCCAGACACTCCCAAAAACTTACATAGGTGTGGTGTGCTGCCACACACTGCCAGGTAGTCATTACACATCATGAGAGAGCAGAATGGGGTGCTCTGCAGAACTCACGGACTTTGTTTGTGCTTAGGTGATTGGGTGTCACTTGTGTCATACATATCTACATGAGATTTCCACACTCCTTAACATTCCTAGGTCCAGTGTTTCCAATGTGATATACCAAGCAAGGTGGCACAGTGGTTAACACACTGGACTCACATTTGAGAGGATGATGGTTCAATTACAAATCTGACCATTCTGATTTAGGTTTTCCATGATTTCCCTAAATCGCTTCAGGCAAATGACAGGATGATTCCTTTGAAAGGGCATGGCCAACTTCCTTCCCCATCCTTCCCTAATCTGATGAGACCGATGACCTTGCAGTTTTGTCTCCTCCCCAAAATTAACCCTCAACCTTCAATCTGATAGTGTAGTGGAAACGTGAAGGGGCACATACAGCACAAAGGCGAACAGTCCTACCTTGTCTGTTGACTGGCAGAGGCTGCTGACAGTTGAAGAGGGCCGTAATGTGTAATAATCAGGCTTCTATCCAGACCATTAAACAGGAGTTCCAAACTGCATCAGGATCCACTGCAAGTACTATGACAGTTACAAGGGTGGTGAGAAAATTTGGATTTCATGGTCGAGTGGCTGCTCATAAGCCACACATCACACAGGTAAATGCCAAATGACACCTCGCTTGATGTAAGGAGTGTAAACATTGGACGATGGAACAGTGGAAAAACGTTGTGTGGACTGACAAATTATGGTACACAATGTGGTGATCCGATGGCAGGATGTGGGTATGGTGAATGCATGATGAATGTCACCTGCCAGTGTGTGAAGTGTCAACAGTAAAATTCAGAGGTGATGGTGTTACGGTGTGGCCATGTTTTTGATGGAGGGGGCTTGCACCCCTTGTTGTTTTGCAATGCACTATCACAGCACAGGCCTACATTGACGTTTTAGATACCTTCTTGCTTCCCACTGTTGAAGAGCAATGTGGGGATGGCAGCTGAATCTTTCAACACGATCGAGCACCTGTTCTTAATGCGTGGCCTGTGGCAGAGTGGTTATATGACAATAACATCCCTGTAATGGACTGGCCTGAACGGAGTCCTGACCTGAATCCTATAGAACACCTTTCGGATGTATTGGAATGCTGACTTTGTGCAAGGCCTCACTGACCCACATCGATACCTCTCCTCAGTGCAGCACTCCATGAAGAATGGGCTGCCATTCCACAAGAAACCCTTCAGCATCTGACTGAACGTATACCTGTGAGAATGTAAGCTGTCAGCAAGGCTAAAGGTGGGCCAACACCGTACTGAATTCCAGCATTATTGACAGAGGGCACCACGAACTTGAAAATCATTTTCAGCCAGGTGTCTGGATACTTTTGATCACATAGTGTATGTAGTTTGCCAAATAGAGAGCCAAGTGAAACTTGCTCGTGACTGTTAAGAACGCTTGCTTCTTTAAATAAGACCATCCAAATTGTATGGTTTACATATTAATAAATAAAGAGGCCACAGCTCTGGAGATACAGTATGCATTTCCTAATAATGTAATATTGGTGAGGTAAGGAAGGGTGTCAATTGCTGATAAATGTTGCTTAGATGGTGCAATGCTAATTTCAATACATACGTGCCTTAAATATGTGACTTATTTTAGTATGGAGCTGCTTTTGTTGGGCCAGCACTTTATTCATGCACACTGGAGGCAGGACAGGATCATGCTGCCATTTATTTGAAATATTGCTAATGCATTTGTGATAGTATGACTGAAGGGTGTGTTAAATATTATTATTCATTTGTTGGTCTCTTATCCAATGGTGACTGTAAATATTTAATTTTGAGATACAATTTTTAAAAACGTTGTCCTCTTGCTCATATTGACAGAAACTCTTCTGAACTAGTTATTGAGTGCGTTTACATTACTGACTACAAATTTGTAGTTGCCTTAAAGTCTCTACAAAGCATTTCAGATCCCTTGGATCTCTTAACTGTCATCAGTTCCATGTCCCACATAAGTATCAAATTATTGCTTAATTTTGTCCTTGAGCATGAGCTATATGCTTACTGTCTTCTCTGTATAATGTCCATAAAGTCATATGTGTCCACAAAGATGGAGGAGAGGACACAAAAGAGGGGCACTTGCTCTCTCCCCCCCCCCCCCCCCCCCCCCTAGATCTGGAATACAGATTTTTAATTCCCTACTGAATTCTCTGAAATTCTCATGATTTCACTAAAACTCTCATTTAACCAGTTGTAGCATTATGTGGCTGGTCATACTGGATAACACTACAGCTTTAACAATTGCTGTATATCTTATGGTTGTTTGGATGTCACTACGTCACAATTTCAGACCATCAGATTAAAAATGTGCCACTTCCATAATAATTATAATAATACAGAGAGGTGTACTTTAAAGACAGTTTGAAAGGATGCATATCTGTTAAGTATCAAAGTAATCTACCTGGAATAAATGTTGAAAGAATGACAAGAAATTATTTGGTATACAATGAATTTTGTGTGTGTGTGTGTGTGTGTGTGTGTGTGTGTGTGTGTGTGTGCGTGTGTGTGTGTGTGTGTGTTTGTGTGTGTATGTGTGTGTGTTTTTGTGGGTGTGGGTGTGTCATCTATAAATTTATTTTTTGTAGCATAACATGTCTTGAAACTGGCCGACATTTTTATACCAAAAAGAAAATTTTTGTCTTGTCCCCCTACTTCTATGGGTAAATTTTTGCAAATACCCACCCACGCATATTGCTTTTTGGTTTAACTTAATATAATATACAAAATTGTCAAAAAATACTAGGACTGGTACAAAAAGTGTGGGGAATTCACTGCATGATCTGTCTTAGGTTTCTGTGAAATAAGGCTTTCTGTATCTTTAGTATCTCCATCAGACTGTGATATGAAGCTCATAACTATTCATATGCCCCAAAGATGCTACACATGTGAGACTTCAGACACCACCTCAAATGGTAGACAGATCACAACTTGGAGGCAGCAGCCATGGTTGTGGTATGTGCATGAAGCAAGTACCTCTACAGTCTGCAACCAGTGTTCACTGAGAATTTATGTATGCCTTGTCACTGCAGCAGCTATCAGATCATTGCTATGGACTTGTTGTCTCTTGGACTTCACTTCTGTTACTTACTTGTAAGTTTGGTTTTACAACTTGTGTTATTGTGTGATTTTGCTTCAAATGTTCCTACACTAGATCATAGTTTAGACTATGATTGCAGTTCTGCTCTAGCCTTGTCATTGCTTCCATCTGTATGCATTCCTCTGGGATCTCTACTATACAACAGTGAAAAACAAAAATGTTACAACAGTTAAATAAGTGTGTGCCTCTTTCAGTTGGCAAAATCAAAGCCCATAATGGATTCTGCAATCACACTCCTGAAACAACAAAAAGCAAGAACTTCAACTGATCCTATAATAGCAGGCAGAACAAGAGGTGCTATAAACACAAGCAAGACAAAATAAAAAAAAGAAAAAAAAAAGAAAAGATCTGTTGAAGGGGCAGTTACAGAAGAACCAACAATAGCAGCAAATGTTCAATCAGATCTTGCAGCAGCAAGGGCAAGCAATTCATCAAACCCCATCATTCTAGCAATTTCGAGAGTATCATGATGAATGTTAGGACTAGTACTCATAAACTCATCACATACAGAAATATAGATTATATACATCTACATCTATACTTCATAAACCACATTATGGTGTGTAGCAGTGGGTACTTTTGGTACCTCTCTATATCCTCTCATTTCTACACAATTTTTGTAGTTATGTTTCTATACAAACTGTAAGTTATATAGTTGTCTTGGTGTAATAACTCTGCAATACAAATATCAAAGGAAAAAATATGTTTTCCTGTTTTTCTTGGAGTGCACACTGTCAGAAATTCAACAGTAAACCTCTCTGTGATTCACAATGCCTGGCTTGTAGCATTTGCCACTGTACTTTGTCGACCATCTCTGTAACGCTCTTGCACCAATTAAACAAACTAAGATGATAAAAACTACTTAAGATAGAGCAAACTACTCTCCATGTCAACTTCT
Source organism: Schistocerca americana (assembly GCF_021461395.2). Taxonomy (NCBI): domain Eukaryota; kingdom Metazoa; phylum Arthropoda; class Insecta; order Orthoptera; family Acrididae; genus Schistocerca; species Schistocerca americana. The sequence goes on from NC_060130.1 coordinate 338,498,868, forward strand.
ATTCTCATCTGTTCATCTAACCTATTAAGATCCTACTAGACTGATGAGCAGTACTCAAAAATATGCCAGACAAGTAAAATGTAAGGCACTTCTTTCATGGAAGTATAATATAAGCTCATTATCATGAATTTCAAAGGATCAAAAAATGAAGGGTTTGTTTAAAAAATTGTATTAAGTGAAAAACACAGATTTTAATATGTATGCATATACTGTAGTACAGTAGTGTGTAACATACTATATTATCAGTCACATTTTATTACTGTAGACATATAACACCATTAAGTGATTGTAAAAGTACAACTACTCAAAAATTACAGTATCTTCTTGAAAAAAATTCAAGCATGGTTCACTGATGTCAACAGGAACAAAAATATCTTGTAATTTCACAACCAATTGTAACTATAGTGTCCATAAACCCAGCAGTGATGTCAGATGCTGAAGCAAATCATTCCAAACTGTCCAAGAGTGTACACATCTCCTGATGGGTGGGTGGGATGGTATCTGTATTCTCCTCTTCCTCACTTTCATCTGATGATCCTTGTTACACCTCAGTCACAGCATTTGACACATCAGATGCCACTGAAATGCATACAGCAACAATGTTGTGTGCACTAACAAATTTCGCAAAACTAATCCCTGGATTAACAACATCTTGCAGAACTGTCCATTCATCAGGTGAAATAGCATCATCTAACTTAAGGATATCTTTAGTTTTGCTATGTCTCCATGCTCTGTTAGAGCCTTTCTGTATATGATGTGGTGAAGCCGAGTTTCAGGTTGCTGTGATTGCTGTTACTGCATCAAGCAAATTACAGCACAAACAGCAGCTCTTACAAATCTCATGTGATAACCTCTCTTCCTGCGAGAAATGATGCCTTGGTCCATGGGCTGACTTGTGCCTTGTTGCATCTGGTGGAGAAAACTGAACCTTTATGTTGGTTAGGTTCAGATCCTGTACATTATGGGCAGTATATCTGTCCAGTATAAGAAGAACACATCTGCTTTCAGAAACCATTTGACTGTTGAGATGAAGAAGCCACTTGTGATATGATGTACCGTTGATCCAAGCTTTCTTATGGTGAAAGATGTAAGGTAAAATATCCATATTTACATTTTAAAACAATATGGTTTCTCAGAATTATTGATATTCCAGGGATAAAACTTCTCATTGTCATCCACATTACATCCGGGGGCAACAGTTAAATGTTGTTTGCTGACTGATCCACCATAAAACTTAGCACTTAGCACAGGATCACGCTTCATTACAGGATCATTTAGTAATCATGAAAGCATTACGGAGATGATAGATGAACTCCAGTGGAAGACTCTGTAAGAGAGATGCTCAGTAGCTTGGTACGGGATTTTGTTGAAGTTTTGAGACCATATCTTCACCGAAGAGTCAAGCAGTATATTGCTCCCTCCTATATATATCTCACGAAGAGACCATGAGGATATAATCAGAGAGATAAGAGCCCACACAGAGGCATACCGACAATATTTCTTTCCACAAACAATACAAAACTGGAATAGAAGGGAGAACTGATAGAGGTACTCAAAGTACCCTCCGTCACACACCATCAGGTGGCTTGCGGAGTATCGATATGGATGTAGATGTAGATGTAGATTTTATCTCGAGTGTGTGATTTGAAAAACGTTTGTAGGAAAGTCCAGTTTCATCCATATTGAACATATCACATGATGCATAGCTTCTCCTCACTCAACCAAATTCATGCAATCAGCTGTTCTCACTTTCTTCATCAACTTTATTTGCTTCACCAAAAACTTGTACAGATGAAACTGAATGTCTGTTTAGGAACCAATACAGCCAAACAGCAGAACTACTGAAGTATGATGAATATATTTTTGGCAATCTTATTTTCTTTTGATTGAATCACAGGGCCACTTTAAGATATGTTTCGTGCACGCATATGATTGAACCATACTAGCACTAACGTCTTGATGTCCTTGTACTAAGGGCCACATAAGTCATTTAGATTTGTTTCAGGAACCTGATGGAGCTTCATTAATCAATTTTTCTCAATTATGAATTATCGTAGATAAAGTAGATTGGGAAATTCCTAACTGCTCTGCAATTTCTGTTTTCTGTGTATCACAGTTCACTTCACCTAGAATCTCAGAGTTTACCAGTACAGTTGGAGCTCCCTGTTTCCTCTTTGCAATGTTCCACGTGCTACTATTTTCTGATTTTTATTCTGTATTCTAACTCCATTTGGTTATGAAAAAAAGAACACCTGGCACTAAATACTTTTGTAAATGTTTATTCACACATTAATGAGTTTATTTAAATGTACTGTACACAGTGATTGTTGAGGTGATAATCGTAGCTGCCAACTACAAAATGTTATAAACAAGACAACAATGGGTAGTTAGCTTTGTAGTTTCATTCCTTACATTCAATCCAGAAAAAAATTAACAATTAAAAATACTGTAACACCAGAAATTTGTCTTAAAATTAAATTTAATTACACTAGGTACTTAAAAATTGTTTGTAAATTATCTTAACCAGAATTGCTATTAACCAATAAAACCTCCCATAACAACAATGTATTTCTGTTGGGGGCAACATTTTTTATGATAACCAGTTCATGCTATTGTGTTTATACTGTATTACATTTCCTTAAGATTCTGCTAATGAATCTTATCCCCACCTCTGTTTTCCTACAGTTTGTTTTATGTGGTCATTCCACTTGAGGTTCTCTATATGGTTACTCCTAGGTATTTTATAGTAGTTATAATTTCCTGTGATTTGTTACCAACCACATAATCAAACAGTAGTGGATCTCTTCATGTATTCATGGGCAATATGTTATACTTACTTATTTCTGGGTTCAGCAACCAGTCCCTCTACCAGCTGCAGGTCTTCCTCCATTTTGTTACACTCATCATGGGTTGCAGCCATCTGACAGGCAACACTGTCATCCATCAATGATGTCATGGAGCCATCAGCAGTGTCAACTAGATAATTAATGGTCAGTTTATTAGAACAGTACTGGCCCTGCCATACCCTATTGGGGTGCTCCTGAAACTACATTTACATTTGTCAATGTTATTTCTTTAAAAAGGTGAGTTGAGTACTTTCAACAAGGAATGCTTAAATACAGTCACAAATTTAGTCTGACACTCAGGAAGCTTATTTTTTCACTAACTGGTAAGTAGCAAATTGGGACTGTATCATATGTCTTCCTGGCATCAAAGAATGTGGAAACAACCCGAGCACCTTTGTCCATGACATTTTGGATCTCAAGGATGAACAGTGTGTGCTGAATTTCATAAGATCTCTGCCTGTGGAATTCATTTTGATTTTAATGGAGCATAAAACACAAATCTACAACACACTTATATCAGTGATATAAGTATACAATTATGTCTGGTGATCCTTCGTGAACATGGGAATTACAGGCACTTTCCAATCACCAAGTTTCCAATGAAAGACGCAAAAATTAGGACTATTTCCAAAAATGTGCTTCAAAGCAGAATATGAAACTGAAAATATTAAAAATGTTTTAGATTTGACCATTACAAGAAGTCCAACCACCACTGATATGAAAATTGGTAACCGATCATGAGAAAGATGTCAACATAATTTCAGATTTGATATGTCATAAGGTATTTCAGATACTTAAACAGGTGGTGGTCACTAACAACTGCAAACAGAAGAAAATAGGTAAACTGTGTAACAGATTGACTGCAGCACAACTCTAAAAGCAAAGAGAAAATGGAGTAAAAGACAAATATTTAAAGCGGTCCTCTAAATGTAAAGTACTTAATAAGGTAGCAAAACTCTTTAGGAACATGAATGCAAAGGTTCTTCTTCACAACAGATATATTAGGCACTGGCTTACAGAATGTTAGGAAAGGAAGAATTGATTACCCATTTCAACCAACAGGTGTGTATAGTGTATAATAGGGAACATGTTGAAAGTTAAAAAGGTAAAAAAGGTAGGAGACAAGGTACTGGTGGAAGTAAAGCTGTGAGGATGGGACATGGGTCATGGCTGGAAAGCTCAGATGGTAGAGCACTTGCCCACAGAAGGCAAAGGTCCCGAGTTCGAGTCTCCTTCAGGCACACAGTTTTAATCTGCCATGATGCTTCATATCAGCATACACTCTGCTGCAGAGTGAAAATTTCATTATACGTGTTATACATTGGACAAACTGGAAGTAACTTTAAAATGTAGTACAAGGAGTACCAGAAGTATACTATTACCAAAATTATCATAAAGTACCAGTCTCTGAAACCTAAGCCTTGACAGTGTGAGTAGACAACACAGTATAAAAGTTCTGCACAGAGTAGGAAAAGATAAATTACTTGTTGTGTTTGAAAAGCTGGGAATTTTTGCTTGCAAAAAGACAAAACCTGAGTCACTACTCAAGGAATTGGATGACTGCAAAATAAATTGTTTTAATCCATCTTTCTGACCCCACTGTAGTGAAAAATAATAAGTAGTCCTTCAGGTTCAATGCACAAACATGAGTCACAAATAGAATGCCACAGGAGTAGCTCAAAATGGTGGAACGTGAGGGATGTGCAGTCAGTCTGTCTCTGAGTGTCTGCGCATGCTGTATGCAAATAAGCATGAATGGGAAGTAACCTGCAAGTGGAGGTCACTATCCTTACATCAGTGCAAGACAAGGAGTACCCTTCAACAATACAGAAGTCGACAGTAATCTCTTTTTTGCTAATTAGCTGATTTACTCTATTGTCTTAGTTGCTATTTGATCATAATATACATGTTATAACAACTATAATTGTACATTCTTTGTCTACACCATCTAGCTCTTTCTAATGTCTCCTTACACAATCTCTGTGGTGATGTGGTTGCTTCATTGTTATTTGTAACTATTTTACTAAGTCAGTTATCTAAATAGACTTACTGTAGGATCTGTACATTGTCAATAAGCTTAGACATTGGATTCTTCTAGCATACTTGATAATGCACGCTTGGCATGTGAAATGGGTAGTCAGTAAGCAGTAATGTAGAAGTGAGACTGTATGCTGCATACTATACGCTAATTTCTTTCTGTTGCTCTGTACTAGCATGGAAAAAATATTCACAAACACATGTAGCAGCAGTGAGGCTACAATTCAGGCAGCCTTAGAAGAGAGATTCACAGTCATAGTCAACACGAAAATGAATAACTACAATCGTAAAACCAGCAAACCAACTTGGGAATTGTGCACAGGATGAATTCAAGAACTTTCACACATTTAGCATCCCTACTGCCCTCCATTCACAATTTGTTTATTTATTTTTACACATATAGTTCTGTAGGACCAAATGGAGGAGCAAATCTCCAAGGTCAGTGCATGAATTTACAACATAAATGTTATAACAGATAAAATAAACTGTTTATGGACCCAAAAAAGATAAGCCATAAGTTTATGAAAACATAGTCAACAATGTACCACAGGAATCAGTTCCTCACCAGAATATCAGAAGTGTCACATGTGGAAACCCTTAGTTTTGATTTGAAATCACATGGATTGTTCCTAAGATTTTTGAATTCTTGTTGTAGCTTATTGAAAATGGGTGCAACAATATACTGTACACCTTTCTACACAACAGTCAAGGAATTGCGGTCCCAATGTGGATTTGATTTCTGTCTGGTATTAACTGAGTGATAGAGTCTAATTCTTGGGCATAAGCTGGTCCCCCAACTAGTGAACAGGGGATGACAAGAGGCTCATGAACTTACACCACTTATTCCCCAAACCTCTCACTCGTTTCTGAGCCAAAAATACGCTTTGAGAATGTGGAGAGTTACCCCAAAATGTAGCACCATATGTCATAAGTGAATGAAAATAACTAAAATAGACCACTTTTTGTGTCTAACTATCACTTACTTCAGATACTGTTCAAGTAGTAAAAATGGCAGCATTAAGTCTTTGAACAACATTCTGAATGTGAGCTTTCCAAGACAGTTTGCTATCTATCTGAACACCAAGAAATTTGAACTGTTCAGATTCACTAATCATATGCCCATTCTGCGAAATCAAAAAGTCCGGTTTTGTTGAATTGTGTGTTAAAAAATGTAAAAACTGAGGCTTACTGTGAATTAGCATTAATTTATTTTCTGGAACCCATGGACTTGTACCATGAATTGCACTATTCGAAACAGTGCCTGTGTTGCACACAACATGCTTCCTTACTGCCAAGCTAGTGTCATCAGCAAACAAAAATACACTCCTGGAAATTGAAATAAGAACACCGTGAATTCATTGTCCCAGGAAGGGGAAACTTTATTGACACATTCCTGGGGTCAGATAAATCACATGATCACACTGACAGAACCACAGGCACATAGACACAGGCCACAGAGCATGCACAATGTCGGCACTAGTACAGTCTATATCCACCTTTCGCAGCAATGCAGGCTGCTATTCTCCCATGGAGACGATCGTAGAGATGCTGGATGTAGTCCTGTGGAACGGCTTGCCATGCCATTTCCACCTGGCGCCTCAGTTGGACCAGCGTTCGTGCTGGACGTGCAGACCACGTGAGACGACGCTTCATCCAGTCCCAAACATGCTCAACGGGGGACAGATCCGGAGATCTTGCTGGCCAGGGTAGTTGACTTACACCTTCTAGAGCACGTTGGGTGGCACGGGATACATGCGGACGTGCATTGTCCTGTTGGAACAGCAAGTTTCCTAGCCGGTCTAGGAATGGTAGAACGATGGGTTCGATGACGGTTTGGATGTACCGTGCACTATTCAGTGTCCCCTCGACGATCACCAGTGGTGTACGGCCAGTGTAGGAGATAGCTCCCCACACCATGATGCCGGGTGTTGGCCATGTGTGCCTCGGTCGTATGCAGTCCTGATTGTCGCGCTCACCTGCACGGCGCCAAACACGCATACGACCATCACTGGCACCAAGGCAGAAGCGACTCTCATCGCTGAAGACGACACGTCTCCATTGGTCGCTCCATTCACGCCTGTCGCGACACCACTGGAGGCGGGCTGCACGATGTTGGGGCGTGAGCGGAAGACGGCCTAACAGTGTGCGGGACCGTAGCCCAGCTTCATGGAGACGGTTGCGAATGGTCCTCGCCGATACCCCAGGAGCAACAGTGTCCCTAATTTGCTGGGAAGTGGCGGTGCGGTCCCCTACGGCACTGCGTAGGATCCTACGGTCTTGGCGTGCATCCGTGCGTCGCTGCGGTCCGGTCCCAGGTCGACGGGCACGTGCACCTTCCGCCGACCACTGGCGACAACATCGATGTACTGTGGAGACCTCACGCCCCACGTGTTGAGCAATTCGGCGGTACGTCCACTCGGCCTCCCGCATGCCCACTATACGCCCTCGCTCAAAGTCCGTCAATTGCACATACGGTTCACGTCCACGCTGTCGCGGCATGCTACCAGTGTTAAAGACTGCGATGGAGCTCCGTATGCCACGGCAAACTGGCTGACACTGACGGCGGCGGTGCACAAATGCTGCGTAGCTAGCGCCATTCGACGGCCAACACCGCGGTTCCTGGTGTGTCCGCTGTGCCGTGCGTGTGATCATTGCTTGTACAGCCCTCTCGCAGTGTCCGGAGCAAGTATGGTGGGTCTGACACACCGGTGTCAATGTGTTCTTTTTTCCATTTCCAGGAGTGTATATTAGGATCACCTGTAATACTACAGGGCATATCATTTATATACATAAGGAACAGGATAGGCCCCAGCACTGATCCCTGGAGCAACCCCTATTTGACTGTACCCCGTTCAGACCCCATATCACAGCCATTCTCATCACTGTGGATAGTGATTTTTTGCTGTCTGTTGTTAACATAAGAGGTGAACCAATTTTGAGCTACTCCCCGAATACCATAATGGTCCAACTTCTGGAGAAATATTTTGTGATCAACAGAATCAAACGAATTAGTTATATCAAAAAATATGCCTAGCATTCAAAACCTTCTGTTTAACCAATCTAGTACCTCACAGAGAAAAGAGAAAATGGCATTTCAGTTGTTAAACCATTTCTAAAAGTGAACTGTACATTTGATAGCAAATTATATGAAATAAAATGAACAATTATCATTACATATACAGCCTTTTCCATAGGTTTAGCAAACACTGATGGCATAGAAATGCGTCTAAAATTGTCCTTGTTATCCTTTTCTCCATTTTTACAAAGGGACTTTACTACTGAGTACTTTAATCGTTCACAAAACTGACCATCCAAAAAAAAAAAAAAAAAAAAAAGTTACAAATATGGCTAAGTACAAGGCTAACACATGCAGTACGGTACTTAAATATTCTGCTAGGTACTCCATCATATCCTTGAGAGTCCATAGTCTTCAGCGATTTAATTATTGACTCAATCTCCTGCTTGTCAGATTCACAGAAAAGTATTTCAAACGTCAGGCTCAGAAAGGCATTTTTCAAGAGAGTTATATAATTTCCTGGAGAAACTAAGTTTTTAAAAGTTTTGTCTATGGCTGTGCTACTGTTCCTTTGGACCCTGTTTGGAAAAAACACACTCTGCATCAGATCATATGAATTTAAGAGATCTTCCAACATCCTTTTTTCTTGCACAATCACACACAAAATTAGTACTGAACTCACCACATATATCCAATTTTTGATACTTCCTATAAAGTGAAACAAGAACTTTCTGGGGCTTAAGTAGAAATGCTCTGAAGTCAGAGTTAGGGGACCTATAAACAACAACAATTAGCAGTTTAGTTATGCTAAATTCAACTGCCCCTGCATAACCACGCAGTGCCGAGAATATTTCTACAGAGTCAAATGGAATACCGTTTCTTACACACTTTCACCCGTGACAGGTTTCATTAATAATTTTGATAAGCACTGTGTAAAATCTTCCACTTGCGTGACCCTGGTGCTCCTCTCAAGTAGGTTCCCTAAGCAGCTGCTACTAATTGTGATATGTCCCGTGTAGAAATCTTACAGCTGTAGTGCCTCTATTGTCCCTCTCAGCTTGTCACCGAAGCCACAGTTTGTGTTGCTTAGCCGGTTGCTGTGGCCGAGTGGTTCTTGATGCTTCAGTGCAGAGCCTCATGCCTGCTACGGATGCAGGTTCAAATCCTGCCTCGGGCATGGTTGTGTGTGGGGTCCTTAGGTTAGTTAGGTTTAAGTAGTTCTAAGTCTAGGGGACTGATGACCTCAGATGTCAAGTCCCATAGTGCTTACAGCCATTTTGAACCATTTTTTTGTGTTGCTTGGCCTTAAACTGGTTTTGAGGCCACTACCTACTGAAATAGCTATAGCTACACAGATTACTGAATGCAGCAAAGTTTAAGGAAGTCAAGTTGTAGCGAAAAGTCACAATTTCCTTAACTCGAGTAAAGGTGTGGTCCCTTGTGATGAGATTAAGAATAATGATGAGGCAGCTAGAGATGGGGATTAGTAATTATGATGTCATGATAATGATTTTGGTTACTAAACTTGATAAATCAGACAAGAAGGCTATAAGAGTATTTCTGCTAGAAATAGCAGATTGTTAACATCCCACCTAGAGAATGAATTGGCATAATTTAGTTCCACTACAATGGATGTAGAGGAATTATGAGCAAAGTTTTAATGGTTTGTATATCATACTCTGTCCCATGTAAGTGGAGTAAAGATGGAAAACATCCACCATGGTTTAACAATGAAATTCGGAAATTGCTGAGAAAGAAAACGTTGTTGCACTCTCAATTCAAAACAATACACGCAAATGATGACAGGTAAACGTAAATACAAATTTGATCGTCTGTAAAAAGACTGATACGCAAAGCTTACAACAACTAAGACCATCATACATTACCAATAGAGCTTGCCGAGCAGCCAAAGAAAATTCTGGTTCTACATATCATTAAGGGGACCTAAGCCTTCAATCCAGTCAGTCATTGACCAGAATGGTGTGGCTGCAGAAGACAGCAGAAGTAAAGTTGAAGTTTTAAATTGCAGATTTAAAAATAATTCACGCAGGAGAATCACAGAAACACACTCATTTGATCATCCCATGACGTTGGTGGTGGGGGCAGATGCGGGGAAGGGGACCCAATAGTGAGGTCATCAGACCCATGAGATAGAGAGGATATAGTGATGAGCACCCATGGTGTACAGAAATAACTGAAAGAGTTGAAAGCAAATATGTGGCAGGTCCTGATGGAATCCCAGTTTGGTTCAACAAAGAGTACTGGTTCAACAAAGAGTACTCTACAGCATTGATTCCTTAGTTAGCTTGCATTTATTGTTAACCTCTTACCCAGCACAAAGTCCCAAGTGACTGGAAAAAAGTGCAGGTGGCTCCTGTATATAAGAAGGTGAACAGAACAGACTCACAAAATTAGATACCAATATCATTAACATTCATCTGCTGCAGAATCCTTAAACATATTCTCAGTTTGAACGTAATGAATTTCCATGGGAGGGGAAAGCTTCTGTCCACAAATCAACATGGTTTTAGAAAGTATCACTCATGTGAAACACAGCTTTCTCTTTTCTCACATCGAATCCTGTGACCCATAGGTGAAGGGCAACAGGCGAATTCAATATTCCTAGATATCTGTAAAGCATCTGACGTGATGCCACTCTGCTGACTATTGGTGAAGGCACGAGATTCCCAGGTATGCGAGTGCCTTGAAAACTTCTTAAGCAGCAGGACCCAGTATGTTATCCTCAACAGCATGTGTTCAAGACATGCATATCGTCATGTGTGGCACCAGGGAAGTGTGATAGGACTGCTGTTATTTTATATGCAAATAAGTGATTTGTTGGACAAGGCAAGCAGAAATCTGCAGCTGTTTGCTTCTGATGGGAGGTGTCATCTTAGAGTGACTGTAGGAGGATACAAGACGACTTAGACAAAATTTCAAGTTGATGTGATGAATGACACCTAGTTCTAAATGTTGAAGAATGGAAGTTAATGCAGATGAGTAGGAAAAACAAAAACCAATAATATTAGAGTACAGTATTAGTAGTGTGCTTCTTGACACTGTCACATTGATTAAATATCTAGTCATAACACTGCAAACCAGTATGAAAGCGAATGAGCATGTAAGGACTGTAGTAGGAAAGGCAAATGGTTGACTTCAGTTTATTGGGAGAATTTTTGAAAAGTGTGGTTCTTCTGTAAAGGAGACTGCATGCAAGACAGTAGTGCAACCAATTGGTGGGTACTTCTCGAGTGTTTGGGATCTACACCAGGTCGTATTAAAGGAAGATGTTGAAGCATTTCAAAGGTAAGCTGCTAGGTTTCTTACCATTAGGTTTGAACAACACACAAATATTAATGAGATGCTTTGAGACCTTCAATTAGAATCACTGACTGAAATGTCACATTCTTTAATGCTATTGAGAAAATTTAAAGAACCAACATTTGATGTTTACTGGAATGATTCTGCTGCTACTAACGTACATACTGAATCAGGTTAATGAAGATGAAAGTAGAGAGATTATACCTCATAGGGAAGAACATGGACAGCTGTTTTTCCCTCACTCTACTTGCAAGTGGAACAGGAAAGGAAATGACTAGTAGTAGTACATGGTATCCTCCACCATACTGTGGCTTGTGGAATATGTAGGTAGGTGTAGATGTAGATGTAGAATTTCTTATATACTGCAGGCATATGAGCATTAGGCCATATTCTAAGGTGTGTTCCTGCACCTAACATTTTGCCTCTCAATATTGGAGAAATTATCAGAAACTATAAAGATACAGTCAGTAGTTTCAAACACCAACAAGCTCAGAAAGCCAAACTGTTTATACATAACTGCACAACAGTTGGGTTGTGATGTCATCCAACTGCTGCTTGAGGCCATGGACTTAGCCAATTTGTGTTCTCGGACTTGTACTCCCAAAAAGTCAGCTATGTTTACTTTATTTAGCAGTAAGTTCCACGTGAACTTGTCACTGGAGACTGGCAACAGCTAAACAGCTTTCTCTAGTACAATAGGTTTATCAAGGTGCAATCATAGCTATGCTGTGGTGTAGGGAGAGAGACAATAGAAATTAAAAATACACAAAACAACTTTAAAGGGAAAGAAGAAGGATTCGACATCAAGACAACTGCGTCAACTCTTCCAGTGTACAAGCTCCAGAACTCTGTGATCATAGGCAATTCAGAAGCTTAAAACCTTCAAGTATAGCTTCAGATCAATCATAACTTCCACTCTAGTAACAAGCAGGTCAGTCACATAGAGTACTGATGGCACAAAAAAAGGAGGCTACACCACAACAAGGATTGGCACAAATTACAGCAGAATGTCAAATTGCTAACCACCACTATTGCGACCACTAAAAGATAAATGCTATATTCATAAATAAAAACATGGAAGAGAAAATCAAGAAATCATCAGAGGTTTCCCTGCTTGTTTTGTGTAATGAGTCTAAATTTGACCCACCAGAGAAATAAGGGAATGTGTAGCCTGTTGGAGAGAAACAGCCAATCTTTGCTTGGGAACATCAATTGCCATGTGTCTGAAATACCAGTAGCAAGATAAGATGGGAACATACAAAAATTATTAACCAACTGGTTCCCATACTCCAATGTAATATGAATGGGATCAGGACACAAGTGTATGAGCTGAAATCATTAGTATAGGGAAGGCATTTGTGCTTATGCCTACAAGAGATGCAATTTAAAATGAATGTTACCACCATGTTAGGAAGGTAAAGCCTCCATCAAAAGCAAAACTTCACTGTCAGCAAGACTACTGTTCTGTGAGCATATTTAACAACAAGGAAATCCATTACTTACTTCTCCTCCTTAACACTAACTTGCAATTAGTTGCTGTAATGGCAAGTGTGCCATACAAAGAGACACTACACTCTGTACAAAATTTATCTGTATAACAATTATGAAGTGTGGTGTGAACTCAAGAACATCCTGCAGAAGCCTGTTTAGGGAACTAGGGATACTAACTACAGCTTCCCAATATATTTATTCCTTAATGAAATTTGTCATTAAAAATATATCACTTTTTCAAACCAACAGCTCAATTCATGGAATCAATACTAGAAATAAGAATAATCTTCACAAGGATTTAAAGTCACTTAGTCTTGTACAAAAAGGTGTGCATTATTCAGGAACACACATTTTCAATAACTTGCCAGCAGCCATAAAAAGCTTAACAACCAATGAAATTCAGTTTAAGAGAAGCCTAAAGGATTTATTGGTGGCCAACTCCTTCTACTCCATTGATGAATTTCTGAGGAAAACCAACTGATTTGTATATAAGTACAACATAACTTCTGCACAATTTCAGTGCAGTAATGTGTTCACTGAAAATTTGTGTGTGTGTGTGTGTGTGTGTGTGTGTGTGTGTGTGTGTGTGTGTGTGTGTGTAAGTATAATCTAACTTCTGCACCATTTCAGTGCAGTAATGTGTTCATTGTAAATAAGTATTACAGTAGTTGTATTACATGTTTCTTACCTTATAAATAAATATAAAACTTTTTTATTTTAAATTCAGTGCAATAGTATTTGTAAAATGACTCTTAGTGTTCATTAAAAAATGACGATCATTCCACTTGGGACCTGTGGAATGGTACATTAGCTTATTTGTTTTAGTTTAAATATTTGTCATGTATTGTTGTTTTTCTGACATGTTCCACATCCTGGAGGACCTCCTCACTACGGATCAATTGGAATGAAAGTAAATCTAAAAAATCTAAAATCTATGGAATGGTTCTCTTCAATTTGCTTCTCACTTTTAGGATTTGATGATCAGTACCCAGTCATCAGTTTCCTAAAGAAATTCTCAAAAACTCAAGAAAATCATTTTCGAATAGAAGAAAATTTCCAACAATTGGTAAAAAATTGAACTGTATTAAATCCATCAGCAATAACTGAGTGCTTAGCATGTAAGTCTCATTACTCCAGTGTTACTAGTTTGATACTCACAGGCAGTATGTTCTTCTTTCATTTCATTTATTTATTTATCATCCAGTCAAAATGTTTATTAACCAACATTACTCCATATTTTGTTAGTAAAAACACATCTTTTTACCCTAAATACTAATTGCTGGTAAAGTCCAATATTCACAAAAAAATTAAAATTTGATACAAAAAGTGAAAAGAAAATGTCACACTTTTTTTTATTACGTTATTACTGATTTTTACACACACACACACACACAGAGCATTTTGCTTATGTGTATCAATTTTTTTAAATTACATGGTGTAGAACTTTGCTTCTGCCGTTTTTTCCCAACATTTGAGTCTTTAATTAAACGAATTGGCTACACATGTATCATTCAAAGTACTTTCCATCGCTGGTCACCATTTTCTCCTATCTTTCAGACAGTGTACGAATCCAATGTCGTAAAAATTGTTCATCTTTTGAAGCGATCCACGAATCGATCCAATTTGTGACTTCTTCATGAGATCGGAAGTGTTGGTCAGCAAGGCCATGCGCCATTGATTTAAACAGGTGATAGTCAGAGGGAGTAGTGTCTGGAGAATACGGGTTGGGTAGTACTTCCCATTTTAACGTTTCCAAGTACGTTTCCACCTATTTTTCAACTTGGGGTCGAGTGTTATCATACTGCAAAATCACTTTATCGTGCCTCTCACTGCATTGCGACCATTTGTCTTTTAATGCTCTGCTCAAATGCATTAATTGCGTTCGATAACGAGCACCTGTGATTGTTTCACTTGGTTTTAACACCTCATAGTGCACAACGCAGAGCTGGTCCCACCAAATGCAGAGCATGATCTTGAAACCTTGAATATTCGGTTTGGCTGTTGACGTGGAAGCATGGTCGGGATATCCCCATGATACTTTGCGTTTAGGGTTGTAATAATTAACCCATTTTCCGTCCCCAGTCACAATGCGATGCAGAAATCTCTTCCGTTTTGGCCTCCGAAGCAACAGTTTACAAACACAAACGCCGTTCACCGTCTCTTGGTTTTAGCTCACACGGGACCCAAGTTCCTTCTTTCTGAATCATGCCCTTAGCCTTGAGACGGTTTGAAATGGCTTGCTATGTCAGTCCCACTAATCATACCAATTCTTCTTGAGTCTGACGCGAGTCTTTACTCAGCAATGTCTCCAATTCTGCATCTTTAAAACATTCTCTCTTCCACCACTATGTTAGTGTATGACGTTAAAATCACCGTTCTTGAAGCGTTGAAAGCACTCACGACACGTTCTTTCACTAACAGCGTCCTTACCATACGTAGTTGAAACCATTCGTTGGGGCTCAGCTGCTGTTTTCTTCATATTGAAACAAAACAGTAACACCTCCCGCAAATGAAGAGAATTAGGCTCATAAATTGACATTTTCAATCAAGAACAACTCTATGATGCAGGCACAAATCGACTAATGTTTGAATGAGGTTGTGTTGACCAAGGTCCAAGCTAACTGCATGACGTCTGCAATCTGTTTCTTTGCCTGCAATCTGTTTCTTTCGACCGCTACTTAGGCCGTGTTCTATGTGAGCGACAGAAGCGAGCGACTTCTTGATATGCGACACTCCAACGAAAAGCAGCAGCATCGGGTGAAAAGCTTGGGTGTCCTGCATGCGAGCGTCCATGTTGCGATACAAGATGGCTGCTTAGACCCAATCAGCTGTTTCTATAAAACGGTGTCCCTAACCTGTAGAATTCTGTAGTGGGAAAGTAAGGCTACAGAATTATGTTTACTTAAGAAAATGAAGCGAAAAGGAATGCCGTGCATTAAATTTACAAAGGGAAGAATTTCCATGGAAAATTTTATAAATATCTTCAACTGCAAAGATCACCAGACAAATTCTTCGATTACATGTGAATGAGCAGAGGAGCATTCGACTATCTCATCAATAAATTAAATACGAATGTTTTTTACTTGATCAAGAACTTTTAACCGTCCAATAAATGTGGAGGAATGACTACTACATGACTAACTATCCTAAATACAAGTATAAGTACACAGATTGATAATACTGACCAATAGCTAGCTATGGTGTAGGGTTAGTGCATAAGTTGTTGATAACGTGTAAGGGAACGGTCCTCTGTTTTTAAGGTCTTGCCAAAGAGCTTTATCTTCACACCTATCCCAGTATATCACACACATTTAATTCCTAATATATTACACTGAACCATGAAATTTTACAGATATTTGATGTTTTGAACGTAATTCATCAGCAGTCAATGTTAAGGCCAAGCCTTTAAATTACTCTAATTAGTCTGTAAAAGTAAACCTTACAATTTTGTGTAATGATTTGTCTAAAAGTGTGAAATAAAACATTAGGGAAATGTTTAGTGCACCTCATTTTCTGTTCATGGTTTCGAGCATCAGTCAAAGGTACGTAGAATGTTTCTCTGATTTACTTATTTCTTTTACACAAATCATTTCATAAATTATTTGACTGATTTCTTTCATTTTTCAGTTCCAAGTTTTATTCCGAAAGCATGATCTTAATGACTCATCGCTTGCCTTCCTAACGTACTTGATTCGAAGGAAGCCTTTTTGACATTTAAATACCGCACCAATATATCTTTTTAGGTGCAAAATAGCTAGGTCTTGAACAGATGAAATTTTTGACACTCCATTTACATAGCGTGGGAGCAGCTTTTCATGAAACATTTCAATTTTTCCTCAGCTTATTAATTAAGTTTTCGTTTATTACCCTAATTACTTTCAAGCAGTTAAATATTTTCATGCCAAACTAGACCTCATACTGGTCATTTTGATGTCCTGTTTACCTGTTCTTCTCGCTTTGTTTGGCTATGAAAATGGAGACAAAACCTCATGTGTAAGTTATAGGGAGTCTTGTTTTCGCTCTGCTCACGCGTTTACAAAAACGTTTCGAGTGTTAATCATATGAGAAAATAGTCCATTCTGATTGCTGTAATTTCCAAAATTCGTCGTTTCGATATCTTGAATCTTTTATGAGATACGACGATTTTTACGACCACTAGTCCTTTTTGGGTACTGTAATTTCCAAAATTCGTCGTTTATATATCTTGAATCTTTTATGAGATACGACAATTTTTTACTACCTGAAGTGCAGGAAAGGTTCGGACGCGGCGCGAGCGCCCCGTCTGTGGATATAACAACCAATATCTCAAGAATGAAGAGAGATATCATTCCGGTCTCAACTTTAAAAACAATTGAGATATATTGGTTACATTTCATACCCAATAATGTATGGTCTTAAATGAACTATATGGAAAGTCTACACAGTGTGACTTTACCTCAGCAAATTCTTAAAAATTTCGTGCAGCCATGTAGGGGAGAATGGGGGAAATACACGCACCTAAGGAAAAACTGATGTGAACCATTCGTTACATCATTAAAACCTACGAAAATAAGTACATACCATACAATGGACATTTCTCCACATACTACAGTCGTCTGTAAATAGTTATAAACAGTACCTTAATTTTGAACATTAAAATAAAAAAAATGTGCAAATGCGTGGTATTCCCCACCCCTTAGGGTAATAACACGCAAAGAATTGGATAATAACACGTGAAACAAACAAACCATAAAAATGTACAATACTTGCTATTGTTATTTGCTTATTAGTTACTACAAATAGTAAACAGTATATTTAAGAACGAAAGAATGTAATTCTACAAACATCTCTTATAATTTTCGCTTTTTACATTCTTATTGACGTGAAAAGAGTTCATGTTCTCATACATCAAAGATCGTACTTGTAACCTTTTGGAGTGTTCCAGCCACTATATTCTTCGTGACTCCATCTGCTACAAGTAATACATCGGCACCATAGTTCTCCATCTTTCCCAAACTCTCTAAAAACTAAACAGACCTCTTCTGAAATCGCCAATGGTTCAATATCATCCATTTCATCACAAATGTTCTGCAAGTCCAGATTTAGGTCATCCCCGCTGCTACTTTCACTTTCTAGGCGGTGTTTCTTCTTATATAATGTCTGTTTCTTCTTCGAGACTTTTTTGAGCTGCAGATTTCTGTTCTTATCTGCTTTACCCTTAAGATTTCTTTTCTTATTTCCTTCAGCTTCCTTTTTCATAGCTTCTTTTTGTTTCTTTATTGATAACTCCGTTATCAGTTTGTTCTTCTCTTGAGCTGCTGTAATGATCACTGACTTTCCCACAGGCTTTCCCATGGCTTGTTTCATCTTAGGAAGAACTAGTTTTTGTTTTGAAACAGGAGATACGTCAAATACACTAACTTGCTTGACCCATGCACTTTTAGTTGATGTTGTTGTGACCTCTTCTAGGCCTACTAGAAGTGGAACATCTTCTGCTGAAGATCAAGGAAAACATCTCTGAAGATCTCACATTGTTGTAAATCGTCATGCTGAAATTTGTTTGTATTGAAAGGGCAAATCCCACTTGCCTTAAACCCTGACTGCCCTTTGTCCATAGAAGCGACCTTTATATATGCCTTATTAAAAAGTTCTGCTAACTCATATGGTGTAATTTTTTTGATACACATGTGACTTCATATACATGTCACATTCACGATTGAAGGCTGATTTCAAAGAAGAAAAGAATATAACATCTAGTGGTTGAAGCTTGTGTTAAGTGTGTGGAGGTATGTTTACCATGACAATAGAATGTTTTTTACAAAATTAAAAAAGTATCACATGAAATGTGGCTGCTGTGATTATCTAAAATTAGCAACACAGGGTCAACAATAGTTGATTTTACATTGTTCTGAAAATGTTGGATCCATTCGACAAATAATGACTCATTAGACCAGCCATTGATGGAACAACCATATATTGCTCCAACTGGTCCACCTTAACTTAAGACATTTGACATCCTCTTCCTGGGGATAAACATAGGGGGGATGTAGGTACCAGCAGCACTGGAACAACGTATCACAGTCACATTTTTCCCCCTTTCCCAAGACGTGGCCCACCTATTTGCTTAACACTTTTAGGAGCCAAAATTCTCTCGGGCTTTTGTACAGTATTTATGACCGTTTCATCAGCCTTGAACACTCACCCCTCTTTAAATTTATGTTTTTCAAAGACATGTTCTAAGTTTTTAAAATATGCATTAATCTCTTCTTCATTAAATGTCTGTATTCTGTTAATGCTAGTTGCTTCAGGTTTTCTCATGCTAATACTTCTTTTTAAAAATAGAGCTAGTCCATCCTTTCCAGCTAACTTATATGACTTATCAAAATTGTTTGCAATGTTGTTAGCCTCTGCATACGCAAATGCAATCTTTCACAGCTGGGTGCATGTAATGCCATAGAACAGCTTGGCCATTCCTATAACATGATCCCTAATCTCATTTTTCTGTTCTGTCGAAAATGTTGGGTTTCTCCCAAGTTTTGGACCCTCGGTATTTAAATGATCATTCTCGTTTGCAGAGTGGCTTCATGAATCCTGAAAGCTCTTGACACTTCTCTTATTTTTCTCCCAGATTTGATGGTATCAAGAGCCTTACAAAGTTCCTCTTGCATCCATTTTGCTTTCTGGGTTTTTCTTTTATAATATCTACCTACCTGAAATTAAAAAAAGAAAAAAAACTCGTTAGTTTTGAAAATATAACCTGCAAGGGGGAATACCATGCACTTCAATAGCTGCATGGCATTACCCCACTGTAAGTTTGATGACTAATCTAAGTATAACTCAGCACCTAATTCAAATAGCGGGACAAATCTACAATTAAATTAAAGGTTTCATCTAGGGTTAGTAGTTGCTACGCAAGAAGTATATTAAAGCAACTTATAGCAGCACTTAACCTGCAAAATACAGCTGACCAAAATTACATGATACACTCCAAAAATAAACAATACTTTACTGCTCCAACAATGCCACTGAAAAATGGCTGGTGTAAGCCACATAGCAGTTGTTACTCCTACCGGCAGGGTGTAGCACCAACTGGGAACAGCTTGCGCCATTCAAACTGCGTAAATCACCCTGCATGGGATTATCCAC
This sequence comes from Schistocerca americana, assembly GCF_021461395.2. Taxonomy (NCBI): domain Eukaryota; kingdom Metazoa; phylum Arthropoda; class Insecta; order Orthoptera; family Acrididae; genus Schistocerca; species Schistocerca americana. The sequence goes on from NC_060130.1 coordinate 338,518,704, forward strand.
ATATATGTAATTCCCCTCCTTCCTCTACCAAATTTCGTGCAGCACAGTAACTATGGCGAATAACGAAAATACATCGACATTTATCGTTTGAAGAAATCAACCTGTAGGTTGCGGAAGAATCAAATTTTTTCACTGAATAATTTTCTTAAAATCGCATGTTAAGTAACTCATAGCTGCCATCGCTTCCGCTCCACTGCTTTGCCGAGAAGACACGTGGCTGTTGCTCACTGTCGCGTGTGCTGCAACAACAAGATTAAAACATGTTTGAATTCAAACATCGGCAGTTGCAGCGAGAGACAGGCAGCAACACTGATGTCGCTCATGTAGGACACTTCTGTAACTACACGTGTGGTTGTGTTTTGTCACCTGAAGCTGTCACTCACTTCTGTCACTCACGTAGGACATGGCCTTGCTGTTGTCGCCAACTCTCAGCAAACAGCAGAAGCAAAGTTGTACACCTTGTAGTTTCAGGTTATTACTTATTAAAATCAGAACAAAATTATTTTAAGAAAACAATTATGAATTAGTGTTACTTAACCAACATTTCCATTCAATAATAAATCTAACATTTAAATAAGAATGAAAGAATGCTGGGGACAGGAAAGTTACAACGAGCACAATTGACAAAATGGTAATTTCACATATGTTGTGTTGTGAAAGTGAGAAAGCTATGTACAGTAAAGTTAAAGCAATATGAAATATAGACACTTCAAGAATGCAGCAGTTGTGTCAAGAATTTTATTGTTTAAAACATCATAAAACTAAGGACATGGCGAATAACATAAGTGCTCTGTAGAATATAATATTTGAATTAAATCATCACCAGTCCAGAAAGACATCAGACACCATGCTCAAATTCAAGATATGGTCTATTTTCTAGACAAATTCATATAGTTTTCTTTAACATGAGATTCATAAGTCAGTGGTGAGTGAATAGAGCAGAGGAAATGTAACAGGATGGCTCGTAAGAGAAGACGAACAATTATCCAGAGGATAGTAAGACGTTGGTGTTCATTTTAACAAAAATAAAAGAAATTATCTAATTTTTAACAATTTTGGTGGATGTGCACATTTTGCAAGAGAATTCAAAAAATGTATGAAGAAAGAACATTGTTTTCTATGGAAGAAAATTTTAACGAAGAAGAGGAGTGCCACTTCAAAAACAAAAATGAAGTTTGGAATTCAAAAGTGAAACCTTCCAAGGTTTTCCTTCACTGCAAGAGGACAACCCATAAGGAAAAAATGTTCTTTAAGAACAAAGAGAACACAAAAATAACATTTTACCTAAAAGACATCAAGAAAGGAAGAAAGAAAACATTAATGACAAGAAGAGAGAAGTCATCACTGAAGAGAATAAGGAAGTAGATATCAATAAAGGAAAAAGAGGATGAATACAGACCAAAATATAACTTATTTGATTAACATGTTAAGTAATGTAGATTGGAACAATATTCTGACAACACATTACGGTTATGGTAAATTCTGAAGTGAGTTATACTACATTCTCAACCAAGCCACCGCGTTAATAAAAAAGAGAATTCAGTCCCTACTGTGACCCAGAACTCGATATCACATTCAGTCACTGAGGCTAGAGAAAACTAAGATGGTGTGAGTATGCTACGTTAATTGACTTGAACAATAAAAAATTAAATGAAGAGTTCAAAAAGTATCAGAAATACAATGCAGACCTCCTAAATTCCGAAAAACAGAAAAAATTTGAAAGTGTCACTCAAAACTCAAATAATATTTTCAAAACGTCATGGTCGCTAGTAAATAGAGAAATAGATAAACAGGTATCTCAGGGAAACATACAATAGAATATCACTTGCTGATAAGTGGTACAACAGAAGCTGATCAGAATAAGGTAGCAGATCTGTTTAACAATTATTTTGCCTCTGTTGACTCCTGCATAAACAATCAGCTTAAAAATCACAAATACAAATCCAAAGGAACACCAGTGTCAGCAAGTATATTCTTGACACCAACAAGTGAAGACGAAAGAATTAAAACAGTGAGTAGCTTCAAGAATTCTCATGCAGCAGGATATGATGGTATTCATCTGGACACTCTTAACAAATGTATGTCTTTACCAGCAATTATCAACTCTCTAATGGAGGATGCTTTATATTGAGACAAGTTGAAAATTGCTCGAGTTGTGCCTATTTTTAAAAAAGGAAACAAGATTCTAGTAGAAATCTATTGATCGATATCTGTTGTCCAAGGATATTCAAAATCTTTGAGAAAGTAATGCACAAAACAATCTGGAACATCATCATAACCAAAGAGGTAATTTCTAAGGGGCAATATTTGTTTGTCAAGTGGCACCCACCACTACAGCAGCATCCAGCTTAATCAAAAAAGTCACCCAAGCAATAGACAGTAAACAACATGTATGTGGCATCTATCTAGACTTACAGAAATAATTTGACTGTGTTGATATGAGCATATTGCTGGACAGACTGTGGAACTATGGCATTCAAGGCACAGCCCATAATCTGAAGACATCCTGTTTGAAAAATAGGAAGCAGTTTGTTTCTATTAGTATTAATGAGGGTGCATACAAATCAGACAGCACAAACATTAATTTCGGCTTCCCACAGGTGTCTATATTGGGACCACTTCTTTTTATTATTTGTGTTAAAGTTATTCAGTCTATAACAAACTCTGCTACTGTTATCTTATGTGCGGATGATACCATATTAATATGCCATAATTCTAGCTATTCACAACTTGAAATGGAACCTAATATTGCATCAGGCATAATGCTGCAGCATTTTAAAGTAAAAACACTAAAATTAAATACAAATAAATCAGTCACTATTGAATTTCATCTTGGGAGGCAAAAAACTCATGTAAATTTTAATGGTAAATGATTACATTAAAATAGAATACTTGACCAAGTTTCTTAGCCTGAGACTTGATGCAGAGTTAAATTGGTCTGATCATTTAAATGCCGGCTGTGGCAGCACTTCAGTCTGGAACCACGCAACTGCTTCAGTCGCAGTTTCAAATCCTGCCTAGGGCATGGACGTGTGTGATGTCCTTAGGTTAGTTAGGTTTAAGTAGTTCTGAGCTCTAGGGGACTGATGACCTTACATGTTAAGTCCCATAGTGCTGAGAGGCATTTTGATCATTTAAACGTTATTTGGATAACCCTATCTACTACCATATATGTCTTAAGAAAACTGACACCTTTTTGTAACATTACTGCTGTGAGGGAAATATACTTTGCACTATCTGAATCTCATCTAAGCCATAGGGATCCAGCAGGAATGGTAATAAGAAAAGAGTACTTATCTTACAGAGGAAAGGACGTAGGAGTATGGGAAAGAAATGTGCCTGGGAATTGTATAGAAATTTGTTTAAAGAATTTAAAATACTAACTGTTCATAGACTGTAAATATTTAAGAGAATCCTTATGGCTGTAAACAGTAACAAAAGACCTAATAAAGAAATACACAGCCACAACACTAGAGGTAGAAAGAGGCTTCACAATATCTCTCATAGAACCATATTTACGAGGAAAGCCCTCACTATACAGTGAGATTATATGAGTAGATCCTTTGCAGTTTTGAAATAGGACAATGTTCATAATTTGTACTGTAAAAATCAGGAATAATATCTTAGTATATCTGTGTGTGTCACCCTGTTAGTTCATTTCCTTTTTATTGTTTTGAACTCTGATTATTGATGTTTTATATGTGAACACTTTTTAATCACACTTGACATAAATCCTATATAACTGACATAGAAAAATTAATAGGGAGAGCATATCTGGTGTGATGTGAAAAAGGTATTGAACAGCATATTTAGTACAAAAAAACAGTGTTTCAGTATTTTATGTGGATGCTAGACAGGAAGTTGCTTATCTTTTGGAGCGCATGATGAGAACTCTAAGGAGGAAATTGAACGATGTGGGTGGATCTACTCGCCACACTGCTGTATGGCTGTATCCTGCTGGATCAATTGACGTACAAGAGGTCATAGTTGCTGGGTGATGTACTGGAGCATCTGTCAGCTACATCTGTTTTGTGAATTGATTTATGTATAGATGCTGATTTGTATAATAGGTATTTTTCTTATTTTTTCTGTAATATGTTATGTATCAGATACCTTTATACATCTATTTCTATCTTTGGCATCGTTTTGTACACCTTTTGGCAAACCTTGTAGTCTGTCACAAAATATGGTAAACACACTGTTTCTAAATTTTGTGAGGGGGATAATATAATGGGACACCCTCTTTTAACATCACCTTTCTTTACAGAAATAGGCGATACCAAAAAAAAGTATTTCCGAATCTTTAATAGGTTAAAATTATGTCAGCTGTTTCACCAAAGGAATTTCATATGAATTTGTATACAAAGTGTTATATTTCAGGCCAAAATATATAACAAGAAGTTAATCTGTTAGTACTCTGTACGTACAGTTAAAATTACACTTCTTTTAGAATATTACAGGACCCATTTATAAAATAATGATGTAACTTGATGATGCTTCTTCTTTTGTCAAGTTAGTATTGCCAAATGAGTTAATAGTAGTGGGCATGCCTCTGATGGATACACACTTGTTTTTCAATTTTGTCAATATCACTGTAATTGTTTGTTTCACGAAAATGAAGATTGTGAAGTCAGGGTGATATGGAAGAATGAGAGAAAATAAAAGGAAGTTGTAGCAACAGAAACAATTTCATCAATAATTCAGATCAACTGGAAGCCACAAAATTAATATTTCAGCCTCAGGAATGTTCCCCAAGATTCGAGAACTGCAGCCAACAACAATAGAAAATGAAGGTAAGTAAAAGGTTTTTCTTTTGTATGTATTACACCTCTTAAAGCTTTCAAAACTTTTGCAGAGGCAGAGAAATTTTATGGTGATGTGTGGGAGGGGAGGTAGATTACACCACACAACTCACTTGAATGTCAATCAGAGTAAAAATGGAGCAGAATTTCACATTGAAGTATTGTACATTAGTATTGTGTGAGTAAGTTGAGAATTTTGGTTTGACAGGAGGCATTCTAGGATAGTCTGTGTAGTTGCAATGATCCCTCTGTTTGGATGCCTTTGTGGTAATAGCATGCGCCTAGTAAGTAGAAGACCTGGGTTTGAATCTTAGTTCAGCATCAGTTTTAAACTTCCCCCATTAATTTCAATCAATGTCTGCTTTGCAGCAAGTTTCTGTAATTCCATCTTAACAACAAAATTAGTCACCCACTTCCAGCAACATTCATCTGTTGCACACAAGAAGAGAAATGGGAGACCAATCAATCTCTCTTTACCACAGTCGTGCGCACACTGCAGAAGGCAGATATCTTGCTCTAGGTATGAGACACACCTCTCAGGCTCTCAAGTTTCAGAGGGGGATTTTTAGTTGTGTGAGACAGTTCGTTGCTATGTTTTCTTTTCCAGAAATATGTACACCATTTTCTTTGATTGCCAAGCATTCTGCACCACAGAAAATTGCTTTACCACAAAGAAATTTGCTTTTTGATGTTCTATAGTGGTCATAATAGTGTGGATGCTTCTGGCCATGTCATCCTACATTGCACAACACCATAATATGAGCTAGATATAACTTCAGCAAAATGGTTAATTGGAAACCACCACCACTACATTATTGGGTTGGCTGATGAGTCATTGGAGGCAGCTGTGAAGAGATTACACTCGGTTATACCACAAGAGTCATGTGTGTTCACAAAAGGTTTGGAGAAACTGGAGTTAAGGCTTTGTTGGCGGAATGTGATGTGTATAATACTTAGGGCAGCAGAAGGCCCTCACTTCATGCACTAATACTGAAAATATGTCTTGGCAAATATGAGCCAGTGACTGCTCAGTTAAATGTGAAGTTGTTTGGTTAATGGATATGTAATTGCCATTTGAAAGAGTTCCCATTTGGCACTAATGAGCATAAAGGACCGTGTTATTCTGCAAAGAAAAGAACATCAATGTGTTACAATGTTTTTACAACCAAATTTATATACAGAATATTCTTACTTGTTTGTTTGGTTATTCTACTCTGTAATAATTACATAGAACATTTTTGTTGCTCATGTCTCATTCCAAAAAGTTCACACCTTTGGTTCTGAAATAAGATCGTGCCTTTGTTGCTCCCTTCATTACAATCAGAAATCTGAAATAGGTGGATAACTACATCACCCAGCACACAAAATTTGTCTAATGAGAGCAGTTTCCTTGAAATGAATTGACAGCCTTCATTAGTCTGATTTATGTGACCTAATTGTATATTTCAAATATAATTTGAGCTATAAATAGCTATCAATGGTAATTGGTCTCTACTTAGAGGAATATACTGCAGAAGTAGTGGGATTCCGAATAATTTACAAATCAACTTACATAGCTTAGGTGAGTGAGTTTACAGCACTCATTTCAAGGAGCTAACGCAGAAACGTAAGATTAATCACTACTCATCTATTCCTATTTTGAAAGCTCCAGTTGTGGAGTGATTCAATAGAATTCTTAAGGGTAAGATGATTAATACTTTGAGGGCCAGTCAGTTAAAAAAACATCAGACCCATAAAACCAGCCATTTGTAGCATTATTTAAAGTGTTACTCGTACATATGTAATTGATACGTCTTCAGGATGAAACAGAAGAAAGAAACTTCCAAATACCGCGATCGCTCTAGTAGCTCATTAATTCAGATTACCATTTTTGGCAAAACGATTTTACCATCTTTTAATCTTATGCACTACGATTCAAAGCATCTCATCCACGTATACAACACTGTACGACATGCTCTACTAAAGTAATCATGGTAATTTGAAGCTTGTTACTTCTGTTTCCATATCAAACTAAATCACCTACAGAATGGAATAATGTCAAGCATATACAGTATCTTTAAGAGCAATATTTACTAGAAAAAGACAAAGCTTCAGGATTTATTTTTCATATTTGCTTTAATTCTTTGATAGATTACAGATTTTAAAATAATGATGACAGAAAGTACACTCCTGGAAATGGAAAAAAGAACACATTGACACCGGTGTGTCAGACCCACCATACTTGCTCCGGACACTGCGAGAGGGCTGTACAAGCAATGATCACACGCACGGCACAGCGGACACACCAGGAACCGCGGTGTTGGCCGTCGAATGGCGCTATCTGCGCAGCATTTGTGCACCGCCGCCGTCAGTGTCAGCCAGTTTGCCGTGGCATACGGAGCTCCATCGCAGTCTTTAACACTGGTAGCATGCCGCGACAGCGTGGACGTGAACCGTATGTGCAGTTGACGGACTTTGAGCGAGGGCGTATAGTGGGCATGCGGGAGGCCGGGTGGACGTACCGCCGAATTGCTCAACACGTGGGGCGTGAGGTCTCCACAGTACATCGATGTTGTCGCCAGTGGTCGGCGGAAGGTGCACGTGCCCGTCGACCTGGGACCGGACCGCAGCGATGCACGGATGCACGCCAAGACCGTAGGATCCTACGCAGTGCCGTAGGGGACCGCACCGCCACTTCCCAGCAAATTAGGGACACTGTTGCTCCTGGGGTATCGGCGAGGACCATTCGCAACCGTCTCCATGTAGCTGGGCTACGGTCCCGCACACCGTTAGGCCGTCTTCCGCTCACGCCCCAACATCGTGCAGCCCGCCTCCAGTGGTGTCGCGACAGGCGTGAATGGAGGGACGAATGGAGACGTGTCGTCTTCAGCGATGAGAGTCGCTTCTGCCTTGGTGCCAATGATGGTCGTATGCGTGTTTGGCGCCGTGCAGGTGAGCGCCACAATCAGGACTGCATACGACCGAGGCACACAGGGCCAACATCCGGCATCATGGTGTGGGGAGCGATCTCCTACACTGGCCGTACACCACTGGTGATCGTCGAGGGGACACTGAATAGTGCACGGTACATCCAAACCGTCATCGAACCCATCGTTCTACCATTCCTAGACCGGCAAGGGAACTTGCTGTTCCAACAGGACAATGCACGTCCGCATGTTTCCCGTGCCACCCAACGTGCTCTAGAAGGTGTAAGTCAACTACCCTGGCCAGCAAGATCTCCGGATCTGTCCCCCATTGAGCATGTTTGGGACTGGATGAAGTGTCGTCTCACGCGGTCTGCACGTCCAGCACGAACGCTGGTCCAACTGAGGCGCCAGGTGGAAATGGCATGGCAAGCCGTTCCACAGGACTACATCCAGCATCTCTACGATCGTCTCCATGGGAGAATAGCAGCCTGCATTGCTGCGAAAGGTGGATATACACTGTACTAGTGCCGACATTGTGCATGCTCTGTTGCCTGTGTCTATGTGCCTGTGGTTCTGTCAGTGTGATCATGTGATGTATCTGACCCCAGGAATGTGTCAATAAAGTTTCCCCTTCCTGGGACAATGAATTCACGGTGTTCTTATTTCAATTTCCAGGAGTGTATAATTACCCTAAAAATTAAAAAAAAGAATGAAACTGCAAGGCGAATTACTGAGCAAATTTCTTCCTCTTGAGCTTCCAACATTTCTTGCGTACTCCTCAAACATGATGCATTTAAGGCAGAATTACAGAAAACTGTAAAACTTAATACACTATGTGATCAAAAGTATCCAGACACCTGGCGGAAAAGGACTTGTGGCGCCCTCTGTCGGTAATGTTGGGATTCAATGTGGTGTTGTCTCACCCTTAGCCTTGATGACAGCTTCCACTCTCGCAGTCATAAGTTCAATCCGGTGCTGGAAGGTTTCTTGGGGAACGGCAGCCCATTCTTCATGGAGTGCTGCACCGAAAAGTGGTACCAATGTTGGTCAGTGAGGCCTAGCACGAAGTCTGTGTTCCAAAACATCCCAAAGGTGTGCTGTAGGATTCAGGTCAGGACTCTGTGCAGGCCAGTGCATTAAAGGGATGTTATTGTCATGTAACCACTCCGCCACAGACCGTGAATTACGAACAAATGCTCGATCTTGTTGTAAGATGCAATCGCCATCCCCAAATTGCTCTTCAACAGTGGGAAGCCAGAAGGTGCTTAAAACATCAATGCAGGCCTGTGTTGTGATAGTGCCACGCAAAACAACAAGGAGAGCATCCTCCTCTATGAAAAACACGACCACACCATAACACTACCACATTCAAATTTTGCTAGAGGCACTGCACACGCTGGTAGATAACATTCGCTGTGGGCATTCGCCATACCCACATACTGCCATCGGATTGCCACACTGTGTACCGTGATTCGCCACTCCACAGAACGTTTTTCAATCGTCCAATGTTTATGCTCCTTACACCAAACGAGGCGTCGTTTGGTATTTACCAGCATGACGCGTGGCTTATGAGCAGCAGCTCGGTCATTAAATCCAAGTATTCTCAACTGCTGCCTAACTGTCATAGTACTTGCAGTGATCCTTATGCGGTTTGGAATTCCTGTGTGATGGTCTGGATAGATGTCTGCCTATTACACATTACGACCCTCTTCACCTGTCCTCGGGCTGGCCTTTGTGACTGAGCAGTTCTAGGCACTTCAGTGCGGAATCGCGCTGCTGCTACGGTCGCAGGTCCGAATCCTGCCTCAGGCATGAGTGTGTCCTTAGTTTAGTTAGGTTTAAGTAGTTCTAAGTCTGGGGGACTGATAACCTCAGACGTTAAGTGCCATAGTGCTTAGAGCCATTTGAACCATTTGTACTGTCGGCGGTCTCTGTCAGTCAACAGATGAGGTCGGTCTGTATGCTTTTGTGCCCTACATGACGCTTCACGTTTCCACTTCACTGTCACATCGGAAACAGTAGACCTAGGGATGTTTCGGAGCGTGGAAATCTCGCATGCAGACGTATGACACAAGTGACACCCAATAATCTGACCACGTTCGAAGTCTGTGAGTTTCGTGGAGTGCCTCTTTCTGCTCTCTCACTATGTCTAACGACTACTGAGGTCGCTGAAATAGAGTACCCGGCAGTAGGTGGCAGCACATTGCAACTAATGTGAAAAGCGTATGTCTTTGGGGGAGTCCGGATACTTATGATCAGATATCGTAGTTATGGGCACAGAAAGCTGGCTAAAGCCGGAAATAAGTTCAGTCGAAATTTTTTCAAAAGATCTAACAGTGTTCAGGAAGGATAGATTAAATATTGTTGGTGGTGGAGTGTTTATTGGTCGGAAGTAGTTTACTTTTTAACGGAATTAAAGTAGATGGTTCCTGCGAAATAATATGAGTAGAGGCTATACTTGACAATCGGACTGAACTATTTATTGGATCGTTTTACCGAGGCTCCCCGGCTCAAAAGATATAATTGCTGAACAGTTCAAAGAGAACTTGAGTATCATTTCAGATAGGTAGCCTACTCATATACGAGAGGCAGTTGGAAAATAAGTTTCCACTTTCGACTGTGGGCATAATTGTGTGATATGGGCGAAAGACAACATGGCAGTTGAATGCGCACGTGCAAGACACCGATACACCATTGGGTAGAGGTCGACCGCGATCAAGCAGATGGCAATGATCTTCGGTTTCGGATTGTGACGGGGGATGAAACGTTGGTCCACCACTACACACCCTAATCGAAGGCCGCATCCATAGAGTGGAAACATCCGTCATCACCTGTCCGATAGAACTTCAAAAGTACTCCATTTGCAGGCAAAGGGCTACTCACCGTTTTCTGGGGCGCCAAAGGAGATTTGCTGCTGGACTTTCTGGAGGATACAACCGTCAATGGTGCGCAGTACTGTGCCACTCTGTCGGAATTGAAAGAGGTGATTCGGAAAAAGCGGCCTGGCCTTCTCAGATTTGGCGTTCTGCTGTTGGATGACAATGCGAGACCACACACGGCGACAGCACGCCAAACCATATTGCAACTCTTGGTTGGGAGGGCCTACACCATCCGCCTTACAGTCCGTATCGGAAAGCCTAACACACACATCATAGTGGTCCAGAACCACTCGGAAGTGACGTTAAAATGAAGTATACGCAAACGATTTGCACACTTGTCGATTGATCGAGATCTGTGGTCGAGTCGAGTTAGCGCGCAAAGCGTCTGCTGTGTTCTTCACACTTCATTAATTTCGCTTCTATACTGACCGTGTATCGTGCTTGATTGCGTGCTATCTAGCGAACGAAATGTGTCGGGTGTATGAAACCATCTTCCACGACACTCTGAAAGATTTCAGAGGATGGCCTGATTTCAGGCTATTGTAATTCGTTGGAGGAGGTAATAATAATTTTATGTTAGAATTGGCTTGGCAAAAGTGTGCCCCTGTAGAGACATTAGGAACTTTAGAAAATAACTTTTTCCTGCTGCCAGTTCAGATTTCATTTTGATAACTATTATATGTCGCTTTCCGCGATCTGGTTCCAATTTTTTAGGGTTTTTTTGGTGTATTATGCAGTTTTTTCTTTGTTTTCGATGTGAGGTGCTGAATGTCTCCATTGTTAAGTTACCTTCAGTGTAATATATTCAGGTAGAATATTGTAATTAATTATCGCTATTTAGGAAGTAAATGTTAACTTTGTTCCAAAATTCGCCGTTTCTGTGTTCATCTATGTATTACAGTAAAAGAAACTGAACATAGCAGCAGCTCACACAAATGTCACCTCTAGTAAATGGCATAATTTAGAAGAGACACACACATGAAAATGGGACTCAGGTCCTGGGAACTGTTGTGCAAAAGGAAAATAAAAAGCACATATATTTGCAACCAATGTGACTGCCCGAGTGTGGGCATCCGTATTCCACATAATTGTATCCTGAATTTCCCAGGAATTTTAAGTAGTTCTTTCTAACTGCAGTATCAGTTCCAGTGCATAATTGCACAAATCAATTACTGCTGTTTTCTTTGTGCTGGAACTGAGCTGATTTTCATTGAGGTACTGAATGCAAAGCCCCATAAGATTTGACACACATTTGAACATTTTTTTTGTTTAGGAGGCTGCTTAAGTATGTGTGGATAATGTTGGAACTGTATTGGGGTTATTGTATCATATCTGTAGCTAAGTCCATCAGGTTCCAAAATTTTCTCTGCACCACGCTGGAATTTGGATGATAGTGGAAGCTGTCTTAATCTTTAGAAATGCTCATTGGTGAGTATGGGTCCTCATAGAGTATAGAACCTTAAGACACTTTGAAGCCCTCTAAGTTAAAATTCTCTTAGAGGTGTTCTTTCACATATACACTTTTTTCTTATTGCCCTGCTTGATTTTATTTTAATTTCTTCTATTAATCTGACTTTTACTTGAGATGTTGATGGGAGTGTGTAATTACATCATTGATTTATTTTTCTTAGTTTTTCCTCTTGCAACATAGGACTTGGCATGAGGCAAAATGCCTTCTGGAGATGTTATCTCAGTTCTCCTACCGGCTGGTGTTGACTCATTTAGGAGGAGGAATGTTGAGGTCTGCATCTATAACCTTGTCAGGAACACCAATAGTAGAAATAGATGGCAAATTAAAGTTGGGAGTCTGTCAGTCAAAAAGCCTTAAAAGTGCTATTTTATTTCTGTTGGTGATGACTAGTAGGAATTCTGTGTTAACCAGCCCAGATTGTTATTAATTTCTGCTCTACATGTCATTACATAATTTTCTTTATCATACAATAACTTAAGACAATAAGTTGTAACTTATGGCTTCTATGATGTGGCAGAGTATGAAAATTATGCTATTGTTTTTTTTCCATTTGATAAGTGTGCAGAATAAGTTGTGGTCCTTAATGGAGTGCCTCATGTATGTAATGGAAGTTTCATGAATTCTGTGAACAGTTCGTCCTCTCATGTTCTCTTTGTTGCAGATTTCCATCGTTTTGCAAATTAATGTGCCAAGATGCATGCAGGTTTCGTGATTAAGCTTAATAGATGTTGTATTGAGAAGTAATGTAGTCAGAGGTCTTTCTTCCACTTTTGTTATGAGTTTGACAACCTGAAACATATTTTCAATTCTAGGAGAAAAATCTTTTTGTAATTTCTACAAAAACTTTTTCATGGATGTATTATTCAGTTCCAGCTTTCATCAGTTCTACTGGATAATTATGATTGGTGATTGTCTTATTCTTTGTATGTAAAATCTGCAGTCCATAGTATGCATAATTATTATGCTTAATAAAGCTTTTGTTGACATAAGGGAAGGCATGCTTGTAATGGGGTTAACTGAAGCACGGAGCAATTAACCCCAAAACTAGGTCACTTAACTTCATGTGCACTTGGAAAATATTTTTCATCATCATAATCACAAGAGAAAGAACATTTTGTGATCACAATTTTAATTGAAGTCAGCAGTAACATAAATCATGGTCAGTGAATAACAATAGAATAAACGCAAAAGAGCAAACAATTTAACTCCAAACCTTGTTAACTCATCAATGGTTAATAACATAACACTTACTTACTTTTGCTGTCAAAAACATCAGATGCGATAACTGAATTTTGTGAAGACTAAAATTTCCCTTTCATTTTTTTTCAGTTAACCTTCAGTGTAGTTACTCTCAGTTTATGCTGCTGCTTACTTTATTCTCAGGTGAAAATGCTTCTCGATCAGTTGAAAACTGTGGGGGTTTTCATACTGTGTGAGGAGTAGTCGTTTTAAAGAGCCATCTTCAGATCTTATGAAAAGTAAGTGAACTGCTGCATTAATTACTTTCTGTGGTTTTCCGTTTTAATTCGTATATGTATAATTGAAGGAAGAACTTAGTTTGATGGAATTATTGATAGTATATATACTTTAATTAGACATTTCTTTCTAAGTTGCTTTAACAATTGATGGAATTGACTCTTTTGTTATTGTTAATAGCTTGTGTGATATGCAAAGAAGAATTTTTATTAATTATTTTCCTCTATGTTGTTGACTTATTTGTCATTTGTTATCGATTTTCACATCCATACATGCAGTAATTTTTGCACACTTGCATTCGATAATAGTCTGATTAAAATTATTTGTTGGTTGACAATTCCCGTCGGAGTTGATTTCCTCCAATCAGAGTACTCAATATGTCATGTCCAAACTATCTCTATTCGCCATTTCCAGACTGCCACAATAGGTGATCAATCCACTTCCATTTTCTTGTCCGACTTTCTTGGTGTGTTTGAACACCATGCAATCATTTGCTGCCGTGAACAAGATCAGCCTTACACAACATCTTAAGACAGCAGGCATAGCTACCTAGCTGAACAATATCTTTATGATTCTAGAACTAGCTTTAACGTCAACACATTGTAAAAGGCTGATCAGGTTCAAGGCAGGATCGTTGGGATCAAATAATCTTAAATGAGTGCAATGTAAAGTGGTGGCATAGTGTAACGGAACACTCCTGATGCATGTGAGGATGTGGATTTGAGTCTTGTCAGAGTCTTTGATATTTTTTTGTGTCAAAATCCTATCAAAATTACTTCATTATTTTTATTCAGTTAATATGTTTGAATGCAATTTTATTTCTTACTCGTTGTCGTTTTTGACATTGTATTCACTTTTTATTTCCTTATATTTCTTCTTCATATCATTCTTTTCTCATTTGGAATCAACTTGTCACTTGTAACCCGTAGCTAAGCGCAAACCAGGACTGCTCATCAGTTGGTAAGTTGGCAGTTCATGCAGCTTGTGTGAGGGTAGTTTCAGGTGCCATAATTAATGAAAATAAGAAATTAGTTTGCTTTTAGCACTGAAACAGAATTCTTTTGTCTTGACTTCGCTTAGAGAATAGCTTCAGCTAGTTTCCTGCCTCATGCTTAGTGTTGGATGTTTCACCATCAAGCTAGGCCAGGCGATGGCATTAGGTGTGAGGCTCTGCTGTGACTGCCTGTGGCCACATGGCATTATATGTATTGATTGTTGTGAACAAAGTGAACATGATTACAGTTCTTCTGTTGAGTGCTGACAGCCATTTTCTAGGATATATTGCGCATCACGAGGTTATGGTTAGGTTATCAAATGAGTTTAAATTCAGGGCTGTAAAATGTCATATCTGCCACAGTTATGCCATTGGTCACTTCAAAACCAGTTGTCGGAAGAGCATGTCGTATTCCTGCCATTTCATAATGGCCACTTGCAACTCTGCACAGAGTTACATGTATACGTCTCCCATCCTTTCATAATCCCAACCTGTGCTCTGCCACTACTGAGCTTAACCTACGTTTTTTTTTTAACATCAAGATTAAATTGAACAGCACTTGCTGAGTGACCCTCTCTGTTTGTTGTCTACAATTCGGCAGCAGCCAGTGTGCCAATACTGTAGTAACAAGTGACAGATGCCAACTAACAAATAATTTTAATGAAGCTATACCGCAGTGTTCATGTTGAAATGGTTTCTATGGTTTTCGATAATTGGGGTATTTATGTGTAAAACAGTAGTCAGCTCATTGAACCTATTGACAGGGCATGTCTAGCATAATTGTCTTCCTAGTTAAGTTTATTTTTTTGTAAATCCACATTTACAGTAAATAGATTTACTGTTCTTCAATCTCCTTCGTTCACAAAGAATATTAATTCCACGTTTATTGGAGTCACAAAAAACCACTTCACTTGCCCAAAAGCAGTATGGTATCCTCATTTGACATGGCAGATAATTCCATTTCTTTGCTAGATACAATAGGTGTGACATTCAGCAAAATTTTGCTCCAGCACCAAGTAAAATATATAGACAATCAGCTTCCATCAGTTCATAACTTTATATTTGACAATACATGTGAGCTTCATTCAATGTTTCCTTTTATTGAATTAAGTTAATTAACAATAACATGTTAATTATTTAACAATAACAATATATGTGTTTTTGTCTGTGAGAAATATACTATCACTTGTTCCAGGTAAGACAAAATATTTCTTTAAGCAAATCCAAGGACATGTCCCTATCCCCTTTTTTGGTTCTGCATTTGCTGTTGTGTGAGTGTGTGTACGGTTCAGACATTGTGTTTCCAGGCCAAAATATTATAAAAGTAAAGAGTCTGGTGTACCTGAGCACTGGGTGATATCGTGCTGTGTTAAGATATACTTATATTCCGTAAAATAAGTTTGTTATAGGGAAAGTTTATTAAATAAATTTTATAGTAGTTCTTTACCCTCTTTGGGAAGACCATGCAACTCCTCGGAAGAGATTGAGGATCGTGGATACAAGGAAAAGCAATTGCCCAGCTACTTTAAACATGAAATGTATGACGGTGTATCCCGACTGCATTATGCGGTCGGTAACTGAACTGAGGGATAACAAGGCAAAAGTGAGTATCCAATCTGGGTTTGGCTTGGAGAAAATTTTGCATGCTCAGTTAACAGAATACTTAAAAAAATTTTTTAGTGCTCTTAATTAAGTAATTGCTACATTTTTGTCTTACAGGTTCTTGCAAGACTATATAAGGATTTAGCATTGCCATGCCCAGCTAATTAGCAAGTGGGTACATACATCCTTCACTTCTAAAGGAAGTAAAACATTTAGTACTCAATGGAACGACATCTCTAATTCATTAAGTTGGCTCTAGATAGATTTGTTGAAAACAATTTCACTGGGACACACATACTAGAGGGTGTTTCAAAAATGACCGGTATATTTGAAACTGCAATAAAAACTAAACGAGCAGCGATAGAAATACACCGTTTGTTGCAATATGCTTGGGACAACAGTACATTTTCAGATGGACAAACTTTCGAAATTACTGTAGTTACAATTTTCAACAACAGATGGCGCTGCAAGTTATGTGAAAGATATAGAAGACAACGGAGTCTGTGGGTGCGCCATTCTGTACGTCGTCTTTCTGCTGTAAGCGTGTGCTGTTCACAACGTGCACGTGTGCTGTAGACAACATGGTTTATTCCTTAGAACAGAGGATTTTTCTGGTGTTGGAATTCCACCGCCTAGAACACAGTGTTGTTGCAACAAGACGAAGTTTTCAATGGAGGTTTAATGTAACCAAAGGACCGAAAAGCGATGCAATAAAGGATCTGTTTGAAAAATTTCAATGGACTGGGAACGTGACGGATGAATGTGCTGGAAAGATAGGGCGACCGCGTACGGCAACCACAGAGGGCAACGCGCAGCTAGTGCAGCAGGTGATCCAACAGCGGCCTCGGGTTTCCGTTCGCCTTGTTGCAGCTGCGGTCCAAATGACGCCAACGTCCACGTATCGTCTCATGCGCCAGAGTTTACACCTCTATCCATACAAAATTCAAACGCGGCAACCCCTCAGCGCCGCTACCATTGCTGCACGAGAGACATTCGCTAACGAATAAACCATTCTGCCAGACACGTTGTCAAAGGTTTCGGGTAATTTCATTCAGAGACTACGCCATATTATTGCTACGCATGGTGGATATGTGGAAAATATCGTACTATAGAGATTCCCAGACCGCAGCCCCATCTGTTGTTGAAAATTGTAACTACTGTAATTTCGAAAGTTTGTCCGCCTGAAAATGTACTGTTGTCCCAAGCATATTGCAACAAACGGTGTATTTCTATCGCTGCTCGTTTAGTTTTTATTGCCGTTTCAAATATACCGGTCATTTTTGAAACACCCTGTAGGTGAACTGAAAACTACCTTCCGCACCACGGAGAAAATGATTTACAGTCACATTTATCAGACCCTGTATGTTACAAATAAAGTATTGTTTGACGGGACTTGACTGCATAATCAGGTTGATGAGTGGCACATGGAATTGAGTAATCGCATGATTTACTATAGACATAGTACAGGTGCCAATGGAGAAGGGAAACCATTACTTTTTGCTACCAGAGGTGTTAGCAGAGAGATCTGTTGAAAAAGTATGGGGATAGTTGTTTGTTAGATGCAACTTACGAAACATATGATATTCCTTTATTTTTTATAGCTGTGAAGAGTAATGTGGGCTATATGGTTGTCGCTTTTTTATTCTATTATTCAGGTTGAAAATGCAAGATCCATTCATGAACGCTAGACATTTTCAAGGACTGGAACAAGCATTGGAATCCCCTCTATTGGGTTACTGATTGGGGAAGATGTTTAAAAATAAAGATAATCTACACCAAACGACATAAGACATTTCTCGATATACGGCAAGAAATTTCAGAATCACCAACAGAGAGAATTTAGAATCGTGTAGAAGAGTTGCGAACGCATGAGGTTTCGCAGAGAAACAAGCGTGCCTGGCCATACTTTAAATAGTAATGGCTATCAGTATATGGAATATGGGTGAATGCGTATGAGGGCAAGACTAGATTTGCAACCAATGACGCTACAAATGGAGTTGAAGCCATGAACACGGTCGTAAAACATTTTTTCCTAATACTCAATGCAGACAGCACTTTAATGGGCGTTACTAAGGTAATATTAGATCAGCATCTTGCAAGCCTAATAAGAAAGGGCCGTCCGCAGAATTCTGTTGTGAAATCATATAATAAAGATCTTCCACAGTTTCTGCATGAAAAGCAAATGAGCTTTTGAAAGATCAGTAAGTAGGAGATCGGACAGTTTATTTTTTGTGGAGAGTGCAATGCCCAAAAATTGTAATTATGTCATGAACTTTGATATACCAGATTGCACATGGGAAGATTGTCTGAGATATAAATACCCATCCAAGCAGTTCTGTGCAACATTTATTTTTTACCCAGAATGGCATTTGGATAAAATGCCAGAAAGTTACAAGAATAGCCCATTAATCTGTCTCGATGCAATGTATGACGTTTGCTTCAGAAGTGGCTCTTCAGTAATTTCGTATGAAGGCAAATATAGTTGGTCTCGTTGAAACCCCAAATATTCTTTTGCAGCAGTTTGCAACAAGGGAGCTGTGTACATACAACTGTAGCAACAGTGAGACATCAAAAAATCACTCAGAAACTGTGTGCAAGATTTGCAATTAGTAAACCCTGAAGTTGTTGGTCTCCTATTAGCACTGCCATCAAGTTCCAAACAATAGAGAAGAAAGATGCCAGAAACGATACATGATCTGTCTTAAACACATTGTAACTTTCCATTTGAAGGGTAAGAAATGACAGTTTATTTGTATTTTACATAGCTCTTTGTGTATGTAAAATACAAATAAGCTCTGTGATTTATGATCCTCAAGATGGAGTGCTATGAGGTCATAATGTTGGTCTGATTTTAAACTTTGTTGCACATTTGAATTTCAAAGTAGCGGTAGATAAAATATTATAAAAAGCGTAATTGCAACACTTGTGTGTGTGTGGTGCACACATACACTTTTGAAAAGGGCCTTGTTGCCCAAAAGATAATGTTCCAACAGTCTTTCTGGTGTGCTTTTGTGCAACCCAGCATCTTCACTATTTGGTGAGTAGCAACAACTACCCTTTTCATAATATTGTTACATTCCATCCTGGATTTTTCATTGTTCATCAGATAAGATTTTTCTCAGGAACTAGACAAGATGATAGTGTAGAACTAATTTTTAAAATATGAAGTGAAAGATTTTAACTTTAAAGTTAGGGCATTCAAGTAGGGCACAATTTTGAGATTTGAAAAGGCGTAAAAATGAAAATAGATACATCTTAAAGCGCCATTAAAACGTCATATAACTGATGTAGGAAAGATGTTGCATTTCTCTTCCAAGTAAGAATGCACTTGCTTCAATACATGTCTAGTCATTCACATGAAACAGAGGAAAATATAAAGACTGCCCTGTTAATTAACATGTGAGATGGCCCAATAACTCCGGCAGAAGAGTATAGAGTTTCTTTGATATAGTATCTGGTCAGCCAAGTCATTGGGGACCAAATTAGGTAAGAATTCAGTTTTTTTAATCGCATTGCAAGCATAATGTGTATCAGTTACATGCATATTAGATATCTACCTTCGTGGTTCTAATGTTCTTAATAACTTTACAGAGTTATTGCAGATACGACACACAGAAGCAAATGCTGTTACTGGAATACCAGTAATGTTTATTAGATTCAGTTATAAGATAGTTCTGAGCATTGCAGCTGGTGAGCAATGTCATCAGGCACCAAAAGAAGAGTATTCAATTTTGGAATTGTGCCTTGCAAACTTCATGTGTATCACGTTACATGACTGTTACTTGGTCTTAATGTTGTTCATTTATTTGTTAGCTTCAGTTATGATGGATTTCTGGGCAGTCAATCCATGGGAAAATTCACACCAGATTGCATCAAGACTGTTCTATTACAGGGATAACTTGGAAGATTGATAGTGTTGCTGAAGGAAAACAATGCATTTAGTGTTTCACTTGTGTATCAATTTGTCATTTGTTGTTGGACATAAATGTTTGCAACTTGATTGTAATTTTTGAACAGTTTCTCAGCAATCCAAGAATCTCTTGTAATGAGAAGTATACATCGTTACTTGGGTAAAGGAAATACAAATCAGGGTCAAACAACTACCTTATTGACTTTCCACAGAGAAGTATTTTTCACTACTGCTACTTAAGAAGTCACATGTGTGATAAAGTTTACTTACAGAACTTGGCATAAAGATCTCCCTTATTTGTATTTTAGATAGATCTTATTGTTTGACCTTCAAATGGAATGCTATGACCTCCACGTGATCTATTCTTTGGTAGTTAATTATTTATTAAGGCACAAATACATGAACATTACAATGAGAGCGGTCTTTATGCCAGGCTCTGTAAAATTAACGGCAAACCTACTTAATATTATTGTTGGGAACTAGATGGCACAGCTGTGGGGATGCCAGAAGCTTCAGGGTTTGCTAACTGCAAATCTTGCACACAGTTCCTGAGTGATTCAAATAATTTTCATAATGTTTCACTGTTGATATAGTTGTATGTGAGATTAAAAACCTATTTACAAAACTCCCTCACTGCAAAGAAATGGTTACAGTAGCATTGTGATGCTCTATATTTGTTTCCTCGACTGTATCCTCATTGCTACTGTCTACATGTGAAATTACTGCAGAGACAGTTCTGAAGCCAAACCCGCACATATCATGAAGACAGATTTGTGGCCTATTCCTGCAGATTTATGGTATTTTATCAAAATCCCATTCTGGAGAAGAAATAAAGATTGTACAGAAATGCTTGCATCGGTATTTATAAATCTGAAAATTTTCACCCATGCAGTTTGGTAGAGCAAAGCTTACAGCATATTTACAGTCTCTGAACATTGTACTCTCCATACAAGACAAACTGTCCAACCTCACATTCGCTAATCTTGCAGTTAACTCAACTTTTGCTGATGGATATCACTGCATGACATGTTTCACAAACTTGCTTTTTTCAATGCAAAAACAATGGAACATCTCTGTTATGATTTGATGGCAGTATTCTGCAGACAGTACATTCTGATTAGGCTCGGAAGATATCTATCTCTTATATCCTTAGTAACCCTCTTCAAGGTCCTGTCTGTATTCCATTTTAGGAAAAACGTTTAAAATCTTGTTCATGGCTTCAGCCCCATTTGTAATGTCAATGGTGTCAATATTACCCTTGTCCTCATAAGCTTCCACCCTCTTTTCATGAACTGATAGCCACTGCTGTTAAACACATGGTGATACATTTTTGTTTCTCTGAGAAGCCTCATTATCTCTTCTGTATCATCTGTTAATTCTCTGTTGATGATTTTCAAATTTCTTGCCACATGGTCAGGAGTCTCTTCATGTCATTTGGTATATATTCAGCCATCTTCCTCAAGCCTGTTTCTGACAGAAAAGGCACAAGTAAACTTTTGTCTGAGGAAATGCTTGTTCAATTGCATTGGCGGCCAAACTCCCCGAATGGGGCCTCTCGGCCAATAATGCCATACAATCATTTCCATTTATCTCCGACTATGAAAAATCAGTAACCCTGTAAATGGGTTTCCAATCATTATTCCGATCCTTAAAAATGGCTAGCATTTCATGACTGGATCTCCCATTTTCAACCTGAATGGAAAACAAAACCAAATAGCTCGTTTACAGCTATAAAAAAATAAAGGCATATCATATGTTGTTGTTGTTGTTGTTGTTGTTTTGTATGTTGCAAATAACAAACAACTATCCTTGTACTTTCTCAAAAGATCTTTTTGCTAACAGCTCTGATATAAAAATGTAATGGTTTCACTCCTCCACTGGCATCTGTACCATGTCTGTAATAAAACATGTGATTGCTTGATTCCTTGTGCCACTCATCAACCTGGTTCTGCAATCTAGCCTCGTCAAACAATGCTTTATTTGTACATCACAAGGTCCAAGATGTGTGACCATAAATTTTTTTCAGTGGGTAAAATGTAGTATTTATTCTACCCAGTGAAATTATCAATAAATGTGTCTAGAGCCCACTTACTAGCTATATGATGTCATTCCATTGTGCACCTGAATTCGTATTTTCTTTCCAAACTTTAATTAGAATGTGTGTGTGTGTTGATTGGCTGAAGAAGCAAAGAGAGAGTCAGAGAGAGTCTTTCAGCTATCTTTGAGACTGTTAAAGTAGCTGCTTTAGAAATGAGTTTCCTGATTGATATGAGAAACCGTTTTCAAATTTTCTCTACAAACTGTAAACAGTACCTCAGTTGGTGATTGTGGAGGATATTGCCATAGACACAGTATTGATCCACTGTCAGGTGGTAAACCTAGGATTTCCTTCCAGTATGAGCCAAGTCATGTAAAACTGTGGTTGGAAAAATGTTTTCCATTCTTGAACTGAGTATTTGTAACGCATTACGTTGGATTGCAGCCCATGTGTCAACACTTAAAAATGTTTAGTGCTTCACTGATGACTATTTCAATTTTTGAAAGCTATTTCGTGCCAAGTAAGTTAAATTTTGAATTAACCATTTGAGCTTATTATTTTCTGTGCGGAAGATGGATTTATGTTCGTGTAATATTTCTAATGTTGATACTGGTAAGGTGTAATCATATGTAAATGCCCTATAAAATAGATTGATTTTTTTTGTTTCTCTATAATAATCTCATAGCTTGGTGACCTGATTTGTGGCTATAAGATATTATCATTTCATGGGAAATGAGGCAATAACAGATCAGAAATTGTGTACAGCAGATAACTAATTATCAATGCCTATAATCAGCTGAAGGTCTGGATTTCATTATAATTTCATTCTTCGATAGCTGCAAGATCACCAGTGATATCTATACAGATACCAGCTTCATATAAATTAGTAAGGTTTTAACTGACAATTATTCACCAAAGCTGACAAAACAGCCTGCATTCAGTAGTAGTACTACATAATGGTGATGCCTCAGAAAAAACCTTGAACCTTTTAACTGATTTAGTTTAGCAGGAGCAAAGCATATTCTTCAAGGTATGTTTCACATGCAATGAAGGAGCCTCTCAGCCTTGATGTCATGTAATTTTGCCCTGTGCTGCTAAGTTTTCCTTTTAGATTTATTAAATTTCGTAGAGAGGCTTCTGTTACAAACACTAGCGATCCACATATGTACTATATGTGACTTATATTCCTTACGTATCACAACCTTATTTCAGCTTCACCCTGTCATTTCTGGGAATACCATGGAAGAGTAGATCTGTTACTCAAAATAGTAGCCACATTAAGGAAGATTAAGAAAAGTCATTTACAAACTAGTGAAAAGGAGGCAGGGCTCCCCAAAAGTGTAAAAGGTGCCACTGGATACCTCACTGCAAGTGCCTTGGTCGTGAATCCAGTTTGTGGTTGGTTGGTTTTTTGGGGGAAGAGACCAAACAGCGAGGTCATCGTTCTCTCCAGTTTGTGTAACAGCTACTGCTAAGTGTAATAGACTAACCAAAACCCTTAGTGTTATATGACCAGAGCAGAAAATGCTTTATTAAATGCACAAAGCACTGGTAAGTAACTACCTTCGTTTATGGACCATTTTCCAAAAACATACACATTGTGTCAAGGCATTCCGATTGTACATCATCTTTCTGAATATTTTCATTGTAACAGGAAGAATGGGGATTGTTTAACTTACCTTCATGCTAAGGTGCATTAGATTGTATATAAAATTCATGCAAAACAGTAGAGTTGGAGTATGAGCTCTTACTTCACCTGATTACTATAGTGAGAGAAATTAATTTGAATATATTATAGGAGACAGATGAAGACTAGGTGGGAGATGGACTAAGAGACTAATTCCACGTGGTGATGAAAGACCTGCACCCAAACAATGCACCTGAAGTAGACATTCCCTCTCATTTGTAGAGATTCTTCAGACAGCCAAATCAAAGTATTGCATGTGGTATGCTAGCTAAGAGACAAGCGAAATACATTCACATCTCAGAATGAAGTAATAATTCCTATTCCAAAAAAGCCAGGCACTGAAAGTTGTGAATATTACAGAACTATCAATGTGGCAAGTCATGGTTCTAGTTTGACACAAATTAACTGCAGAAGAATGGAAAAACTGGTAGATGCCAACTGACCTCAGGAAAGATCGCTTTGGTATCTGGAAAAAAGTAGGAACACATGAGGCACTATACATCCTAAGTTCTGCAGGTTGCAAGGATAAAATACAAAGACTAAAATTTGCACACTGATGAAACAGTTATATGTAAAGACATGGAAAGTGTGAAGTACTGGGGAAGGGAGTGAGATAGGGAGTGAAGTATTGTAGAAGATGAAACCACTATTTACAGTATGTGTGTTTAAAGGGATATTGTTCCTGTGCAACAGGAATTTTGTGTACAGTCCTTACTGTGATCTGTATTACTAATCTTTTGAGGGGAATGGAAATATTAAAGTAATGGTATACAAATTCAACAAAAGTTTTTTACTCGTCAGTGTCATCTTCAAGTTCAAATGATTCAGACATCCATTTAAAATGCTTGGCGGTCTATTATGACACTGTCTGTAGTTCTTGCCAGTTCATTACACATAATTCGAAGATTCAACAGAGGAAAGAAAGACCTGACATAAAAGTAGCATTCACTGAGCTATTGGATATGACAATTGTTCTACCCTGACAATATTTTACGTCTAAATTATAGCCATAGGAGTTACTTATCAACTGAATTGGGTGTACACAGCTACGAACACATAATAAACCCACAATAAATACAAGTGGTATCTTTAAGTACTCATCTTAGCAACTGATATGGCTACACGTCTATGCTGATAACTGTAGCCATGTTTAACATTCTCGGATGGATTTCACTACATTAGATCCAGTTCTTATTCTATAGACCCAAAAATGGGACAGTTCTTATGGATGTGGAATATGTCAAAGGATAACATAAAAAACAAAGAACATATGAATATAACACTTCTCTGGTCATTCATCAGGAGACTGTCAAGGTATGTGCATACATTACAGTAAACTGGAACTGCGATATTTACAGAATTAATACACTCAGATTGAAACAGTTATGCACTTTTAACAAATTCATCATACACAAAACACCTAATCTAGACTGTTGTGACCAACTGCTGTAAAACCAAAGTTAAGAAAATTTTACTTAAGCTGGTCTAATAGTCCCTGTTAAGATACTCATCTATAGAGTAGGAGCTGCCTGCCTAAAAATCTTTCAAACTGTTTAAACTGTGCTGTTTCTGAAACAAAGTTTTTGAAGGTTGCTGGCAAATTATTGAAAATGAGTGTTCCTGTATACTGGACCCCTGTTTGGACCAAGGTAAGCAATTCAGGTCTTATTGTTCCTAGTATTTTACTATGTGCTGAGCTATTGTTTGGAGATACACACACATTATTTGCAACAAATTTCTTTAAGCGATAAATATACTGAGAAGCATTGGTTAGAATACCCACTTCCTTGATCATGTTTTTACATGATTATCTGGAATTTACACCACAAGTGAGGAAACTAATATACTGTGATATGTCAAAGGCATTTGACTGTGTAAATTACAGTATCCTTTTAAGTAAATTAGAATATTTTGGTGTTACAGGAAATGATGCAAAATGGTACAAATCTTAACTCTGGCAGGAAACAAAGGGTGTTATTATGAAAGAGAGATGTATTAAGCTATCAGGCATCATCCAACTGGGAACTAATTACATGTGGAGTCCCACGAGATTCCATCTCAGGGCCTTTACTTTTCCTTGTGTATATCAATGATCTTTCATCACTAACATTACCAGATGTCAAGTTTGTTTGTTTGCCAATGATACAGACATCAAGTGAAGTCTTAGAAAGATCGGCTAATAAGATATTTGTGGACATTAATCACTGGTTCCTAGTCAATACCTTGTCACTAAACTTTGAAACATTACACTACATTCAGTTTAGAACTTGTATAGTGTGTCCCACAAGTATATGCCTAACATACGATGACAAGCAGATAGAAGTGGACAGTGTTAAATTCTTGGTATTACAGCTTGATAATAAATTGAACTGGGAGGAGCATACCACAGAACTGCTGAAGCATCTTAACATATCTCTGTTTGCAATGTGAATGGTGTCAAAGACAGGGGACATAAAAATGAAAAAGCTGGCATACAATGCTTGCTTTCATTCGTAACGTCACATGGAATTATTTTATGGGCTAATTCATAAAGCCAAGCTTAAGTTTTCCATGCACAAAAGAGTGCAATAAGAGTTATATGTGGTGTGAACGCAAGAACATCCTGCAGAAGCTTGTTTAGGGAACTAGGGATACTAACTACTGCTTCCCAATATATTTATTCCTTAGTGAAACTTGTCATTAAAAATATATCACTTTTGTAAACCAACAGCTCAGTTCATGGAATCAATATCAGAAATAAGAATAATCTTCACAAGGATTTAAAGTCACTTACTCTTGTACAAAATGGTGTCCATTTTTCAGGAACACACATTTTTCAGCAACTTGCCAGGAGCCATAAAAAGCTTAACCGATGAATTTCAGTTTAAGAGAAGCCTAAGCGATTTATTGGTGGCCAACTTCTTGTACTCCACTGATGACTTCTGGGACATGTAGAGGCTACTGAGTACATAAGATTTTGAATACGAACCCATTTTGAATAGGAACCCATGTCTGGAAGCATATCGTTGCCATTCTGCAACAGTTTCAATGCAGATGATTATCTCATCCACACCCACGTTAAGAATGTACTTGGGCGTGACCCAGTACAATTGTTGCAATCTATTTGAAACGAATACTGACTCGTTCCGTTATTACTTACGCATTTGTATTACAACTTACACCATATGGTTTACATTAGTCAACAACAAGAACCCAGCATCTACGGCTCCAGCCGCAATGTAGCCATGCATTACAACAGCGGCTCTATGTCGCAACCACCAACGTTCTTACACACATTGTACCTCTGAAGCATGTTCTGATACACTCTCTCCATCCCACCTGGTGTCTCTTCACTGTCTTGTGCAGCGGCCAGAACTCGTGCCAGCAGATCTTCCTCTGTCTCTACAGGTGTCTCATAAATTAGGCTTTTCATTTGACTCCACAAGAAGTACTCCATAGGGGTTAAATCTGGCGATTGTGGTGGCCACGCGGTTGGACCACCACGGTCTATCCACCTTTCACCATATCGTCTGTTGAGATGTCTCCGGACAGCCAGTGAAAAGTGAGGTGGTGCTCCATCATGCTGAAACCACATTTCCTGGCGGACATTCCTGACGGACATTCAATGGCACAGCTTCCAAGAACGGGTCCATTACGTGTCATAAGAAGACTAAGTATGCAGGACCAGTGAGCTTGGATGGAAGGACGTATGGTCCAATCACATTACCGTCCAGAATACCTGCCCACACGTTGTCCGTGGCCTCGTTGACGGGCTATCTTCAATGCAACGCAGCACACCTTCTTCAAATTC
Organism: Schistocerca americana; assembly: GCF_021461395.2. NCBI lineage: Eukaryota > Metazoa > Arthropoda > Insecta > Orthoptera > Acrididae > Schistocerca > Schistocerca americana. Next base: position 338,546,259 of record NC_060130.1, read on the forward strand.
GGGAGTGCGGCGTCGCCGTGGAACACCACAGTCCTGCCTCCTCACGGGAAAGGTACCCGTTTCTCGTAGCCGTTGTGTAACATGGGCAAACAGTTTATGCGATGCCGTGTGACACTGCGGAAAACGTTCGTGATACAGCTGACTTGCAGCTCTTCCGTTACCTCCAGCTTCGCCTTACACAAGGAGCATGTCTGTGTATTCCGCAAACGTGTACTGCACCATGTTCCTCTATCAGTGACGCACAGGTATTGACTTGCTCTCACAGCAAAGCGCACATTAAGTGACATCTGGGGATCGTTTCACGCAGAACACATCATCGTGTCTACCCTCTTGCATACCAGGACAGGGAACTTTGAAACGTATCTCTTGCCCTAAGCAGACGTTGACGAGGTACACATCTGAATTGAAACTGTCGTAGAACGGAAACGATACGATTCCGGACATGGGTTCCTATTCAAAATGTTCTGTACTCACTACCTTCTACATGTCCTAGAAGTTTGTTACGGGAATTTCCGACCACCCTGTATATAAGTACAATCTAACTTCTGCACCATTTCAGTGCAGTAAAGTGTTCATTGTAAATAAGTATTGTAGTAGTTCTATTATATGTTTATTACCTTATAAATAAAAAAAAAACATTTTTTAAATTCAGTGCATTAATGCGACCTTAGTAAATGAGTGTTTGTAAAATGATTCTTTCATATAGTGTTCATTAAAAAAATATGACGATAACTCCACTTGGGACCTGTGAAGGTACCTCAGCTTATTTGTTTCAGTTGTAAATATTTGTCATGTATTATTGTTTTTCTGAAATGTTCTACTTCATGGAGCGCCTCCTCACTACGGATCAATTGGAATGAAAGTAAATCTGATCTAATATTATTACATGCTTCTGCAGTCTAAATGTTTTTGCTCAGTCTGACGAGGTACCTCAAAATATGAAAGCAAACAAAGTATGCAAGTTTCTTCTATTTATATCTCTTGCATCTGACATCATTCACATCGCAAATACAAACTTGTGAACTTGTGAATTGCTTCAGCAATTTTGTGGCACACCCCTTCCTAACTGAATTTATTATTGAGTTGTAACACCATACATTTAACACTGTCAACCGCTTCTACTTGCATGTCTTCATACATTATACACATGTTGGGAACAAATATTTTACAGGTTCTTATCTGCACATAGTGGGCCTTTTAAAAGTTTAATTACAGCGAAAATTTGATTAGTAGCCATTTCTAAACCTGTACTTCACTTGCTATTTATTGCATTGTTTGTGTCATGTGCCAACAAAACAAACTTAGCATCTGGCAGTTTAACAGACAAGAGGTCGTTACTGTAGACAGGAATAAACAACAGATTCAAGATGGTACCTTGAGGAGCATCACATGTAATTTCTTTCCAATCAGATGAAGACGATGGGCTTACTCTGCATGTATTTGCAATGACAGTCTTTGTTTCCTGTTAGTTAGGTCAGTCTCGAACCATTTTGCAGAACTGCCAGTGACATCACAATATTATAATTCTCTTGAGAGAAAGCTGTGATTCATAGTCAAAGGCGTTTGACAAATCACAGCAAATGCCAGTAGCATCTAATTTGTTATCTTATGAATTAGTCCCACAGTATGTGTAAATACTCTTCTCTATATCAGTAAGCATAAGGAACCCAAACTGTGACTTGGATATGTTGTTTGCAGTTGGATGCTTAAGAAGATTCTTAGACACAACCTTTTCAAACATTTTTGGAGAAGCCAGCAAAAGTAAAAATGACCAAAATTTGACAGTATCTCTTTAATCCCCATCTTGTAAAGAGGCTTAACTTAAATATATTTTAGCCAGTCTGAAAATGTTTCACTGATAAGAGATTGATTACACAAGTAACTTGAGGCACATCTCAACTCACATGAACACTCTTTTAATAACTTCACTAGAATACTTTAAGAATTTTGTAATGGATGCTACTTTTTACGGACAAGTGAGTGTCATTTCCATTTTACTGAAGTTATTTGCAGGGAGTGGTCTCAGATGGTCAATTGCACTGTTATCTAAACCTGATAACCTCAACCCGTCAGTAACAGAAACATAGTACTGTACCTATTTAAGAAGTTTGCAACACTACACGCATTTGTTACTCACGTCTCATTTACTTAATTTAAAGTGTTACTGGAATTTTCAAAATGCAGAACCTGTATGTATCACAGCATCAACAACAAGTTTAAATAACGCACGGCTTTATCTCAATAGGAAGTCATACTGCTACTTACTTTACAGATGACAGCAGAAACTATTTTCTTTCACTGTTATCTGAAAGGTAAACAGTAGCCTGTCTTCCTAACCACAGTTAATGTAACATAGCTGTTACTGCAGTCTTTTTAAATCTGGTCATCTTGCTAGACAGTAGTGTATCCTATTTTATCATTATTTAGAGGATACCAGATGCAAAGCAGTAGTAAAACAAGTGTTTTCTGGAGACCGTCTCTTAATCAAAATTGAGTCGCACAATAAATACCTTACACTTCACACCATTTGAATATCTGAATCAAATCTACAGTGACTTTGCATTATGTGGTGCAAATCGTAGAGGTACCATGATACTGGAAGGCTGCAGAACAAATTTTTATATGCTCTCACAGTAAGAATGCTTTATGAAAAGCTTCATAGTGTTCTGTCGTTTGTTAATTGTTAGTAAAATTTTCAAAAACTGAACAGTCACAGCCATGTGAGAAGAAAGTCTACATGAACTGGATTCATATACAAAATGAAATATTTCATTCAGCTGTGAAGTGTGCATATTTAACACTTTCAACACTGCCCTCTTTACACCTGGCACTTGGCTGTGAACTGGCATATTTAATGGGTGTTTGAAATTAAATTACAAATAACAGAAAAATGGTAGGAATATTGTTATTGCATCATTTAAAAGGAAAATGTAAGAGCTTTACATGAATGTGAGTGTATTTTACAATATAAAATACAAATGGGTGTTATAATTAAAAAAAGGAAACATAAAAATGTCGTGCATTAAAAAGTTTTACGTGATCTCTCTCTTGAGTAATGCCATTATTACTGTATCTAAATTTAAAACAAAACATCACTGGGCTGTCTAACTGCAGGTACCTGTAAACTAGAGTATTTTAATAGTTCAGATGTAGTTAGCCTTTGTGTGAAAATCCTGGAAACACTGTGGGAGCAAAGGCCAATGCCACAGGCCTTGCACCACCATCTGTTTTCCTTCCTGATGAGCTTACCCGTCTCTTTCTTACCCCTGTCTGAACATAATTTGCAATTCCTAGTAGTATTCACCTTGTTTGCAGTGGGTGGGACCTTCTCTGGAAAGTGCCTTGCAAATGTCCTCTCAATTTGTGAGGATGAAGCGGCTTGTTGGTGAAAAATATTTCCGCCCTTCTCAGCTAATTTCTTCCCCACTCTGTGAATAAAGTCTACTAGGGATACATTCTTCCTAGAGTTCTCTTTACATAAAATAAAACTGTTGACAGTTGACATGATAAACAAGTGGAAAAACAGCTTTTACCACCACTTTAAAGTTATCGGGCAAACGGATAATAGCTAGAGAACTGATCTGCTCTGTCAACCCAGCTTTATTCTTATTGTAATCAATAATAAAGTCTTACTTTACAATTTCTGCTATTCCACCTTTGGCCCTCACTTGAATACTAGTGCTGGTAGACTTATGCTTTGTGGAAAGATAAACAACATCTCTTTCTGACTTCCACTTCACTGACAAGAGATGGAATTTCGTTTGAAAAACTAACTTTTTTTTTTAGTTTTAGTGTTCTGAATATTCGTCGCAAACCTTTCCTGTTTTTCATTACAGTTCCCACTCCAAGAGCTTTATTTTCCCACAACATGTCCAAAAGAGATGGACAGGTGTAGTACCTATCCATATAAATGCAATGTCCTTTGCCAAAGTACTGTGAACACAACCTTTTTACAAGTCCCTGGATACTATTGTCTCTCATGCCCGGGTTCCCGGGTTCGATTCCCGGCGGGGTCAGGGATTTTCTCTGCCTCGTGATGACTGGGTGTTGTGTGCTGTCCTTAGGTTAGTTAGGTTTAAGTAGTTCTAAGTTCTAGGGGACTGATGACCATAGATGTTAAGTCCCATAGTGCTCAGAGCCATTTGAACCATTTTTGAATACTATTGTCAACACTGCCTGCAGAACCTGTACATGCATCACAGTTTAGCATATAACCGGTTGATGAATCACAGAGAGCATACAATTTTATTCCATATTTATTGGGTTTGTTTTTCATGTATGCTCTGAAGATTTTTCTACCACGAAAGGGACACTTGCCTCATCTATTGTCAGATTCATGCCTGGACGAAAACTAATTTTGCTTTTATTCACAAAGAAATCAAACAAAGGCCTCACTTTGTGAAGTGGGTCGTGCTTTTCTTCGCCTCTGCTAGTGAACGTAGCATTGTCATTCAAGTGTAACATGGACAATCTAGTGCAAAATCGATCGCGACTCAAGAATTTACTCGCAAATCCTGTCTGCGGAAACGGGTCTGTTGACCAATAATCACTGATTTTCGGCAATTTGGCGACGCACATATGCAAAATAATACTGAGGGACCAGTAAATCTCTTGCAATTTTACTGCAGACCACTTATGCCAAACAGAGTTTGTTTTCAGGCTACCTTTGCGTTTCATTGTCGTAATAACGTTTCCAGCGTACAGATTCGTTTCACTTTTGATGAGCCGAATAACGTCGTCATCAAAGAAATAACTAAAATATCGAAGCTCCTCAGCGGCATCTTAAAAATGCGATGCTACGCCGACTACTTCCTGGAGATCCCGCAGTGCTGGCTGAACGTCTAGTTCCGACCAATCTTGCTCTTTGTGCTCAGTGAGCCACACACGACCAGGTACCGCAGATGGTGACTGATGGTCTGTACCATTGTCTGCATAGAAAGAAAATAATGCTAAGATTGGTACTAAAAGGTACTAAATGCAAGTGAAGTAATGAACACTACTCACAATACAAAATGCGGCAATGAACTCTTCACTTTATGAACAACTGACACATATACTTACCTGAATCACCACTTGTACTTTCGTCTGGAGAGTACGAATCCTCGTTGTCAGAATCGTCAATTTCACATCCTGCATCCCCATAAAGAATATCTAAGAACTCTGCCTCCGTCAAATCACTCTGCGATATTTTCACGATCGTAAACACCTGTGAATGAACTGCAGGTAACTTCGTCTTTGCAGTGCTCACAGCCGCTCCCAAGATGAGATGGCCGATAAGTGCTTGCCTCTTGCGGAAGAAGAATGAAATACCTCCACATTAGTTGACGAAACTGCTTCGGAGACGCGCTAAACGCGCTTACAGAGCCAAATAAGGGCTCGCCCGTACGGTATACGGGCGTCGTCGCCAACGTCAGGGCGGCCGCGCCCGTATGGCGTACGGGCACCGTGCTGTAAGTGTTAAATTGCCAGGAAAGTGGAAATAATGTGAAAGGTTTAAGATAACACGCTTTGTAACACAGCTTGTCATTTACTCTTCTTTCTTCCTGCTGAGAAAGCTGTGAACTCCGTAGCAAACTGTCTTTTAGCTTGTGAAGTCACGTCATTTACCCATTCTTCTTAAATCGATATACAGTTTTTGTGTGAGGACACTGCATTTCATTATTCAAGCACAACACACAAGTATTCTTACTAATTTGACTGTGGTAGAATGAACACAGGAAGAAGTTTTTTAAAGAATTTTGTGTTGCCATTGGAGGTTTCTTGCATGATCCTTTAAAGCCGTTTTTGCATCATCAAGATTCATTTCTATGACCATAGAAACCATTACTAATAAACAAGACTAGAAGCTGTCCTGTAAGGTATGTAGCCAAGCAACCACCACTTAAATGTATAACAAAGGCTGCTTTTTCTGAAAAGTTGTTTAATAATTAACTAAGATGAGTGCAAAAGGCATTCACTTTCCGTGAGGCATAATGTAGAAAACATATCTATTTTTTAACGCAAGTAACTGCTGAGCTGCGTAATCGACAACAAATGCTGTTTCTAGTAAGCAATGGCAATTTCTCTCTACGGTTATACACGATGGTTTATAGAATGTGTTACGGAAATACTGCATTTATTGTTAAGGTGTAAACGTGACGCACAGCTTTTATGCCACCTATTTGGTCCTCGACGGAATAGGCAGATCAATCACAGCGTGGTCAAGAAACAGGTAAATTCCGATAAGGTGACAATGCGTACGATTTATTTACTTGTACGTAATTTATAAATATATTTCCAGTTCTCCGCTACAGTGTACATGCGATAACAGCCACATCTCTTTCACATTACGGTCATATATCAGCGGATCCCACTCGTTTCAACATCATTCAGCAGACACGTACCGACGTGTTAAGAAACATTCCAGTGTGGTTCGAAAAATTTCACCTAACTCGATTCGACCACGGATCTCAATCAGTCGACAAGTGTGCAACGCGTTTGCGTATACGTCATTTTGACGTAACTTCCGAGTGGTTCTAACCACAATGATGTGTGTGTTAGGCTTCCCGTCCCGATCGCGCACCAAGTGACTTCCATCTGTGTCCTGCTTCGAAGAAGACTCTCGGCGGAATGCGCTTTGGCAGCAATGCTGACGTCAAACAAGCCGTTCAACGTATGCAACGCCCTGATTTTTCCCTGGAAGGGTTTTTGAAGCTTATAAAGCGGTATGACAAATGTTTCAATGTATTGGAAATTATGTAGAAAGGCCGGCCCAAGTGGCCGTGCGGTTAAAGGCGCTGCAGTCTGGAACCGCAAGACCGCTACGGTCGCAGGTTCGAATCCTACCTCGGGCATGGATGTGTGTGATGTCCTTAGGTTAGTTAGGTTTAACTAGTTCTAAGTTATAGGGGACTAATAACCTCAGCAGTAGAGTCCCATAGTGCTCCGAGCCATTTGAACCATTATGTAGAAAAATAAAGATATGTCTTATTTCTAATGTCTCACTCGCTTTTCTTTTTCCTTTCACACACAACTCCGACCACAGTCGACAGAGGAAACTTATTTTCCAACTCCCCGTCGTATTTATAGTCGATGATGACTTCAATCTACCTCGATATGCTGGAAAAATTATAGTTTTAAGGCTGGCGGCAGCCATAAAACTTCATCCGGAATTGTACTGAATGCTTTCTCAGAAAATTATTATGAACAATTAGTTCATGAGCCCACTCCAAGCGTAAATGGTTGCGAAAGCATACTTGACCTCTTAGCTACAAATAATCCTGGACAAATAGGGAGTATCGTGACGAATACAGGGATTAGCGACCACAACGCAGTTGCTGCTAGGCTGAATATCGTAACATCTACAGCCATCAAATACAAACGCAAGGTATATCTATTTTGAAAAAAGCTGATAAAAATGGTCTTAACGCCTTTTTGAGAGACAGTCTTCACTCCTTCCGATCTGATTATGTAAGCGTAGAGCACATGTGGAATGATTTCAGAGAGATAATATCGATGACAGTTGAGAGATATATACCACATAAATTAATAAGTGATGCTACTGATCCCTCATGGTGCACAAAACGGGTCAATTGGCTGCTGCAGAAGCAACGGAAAAAGCATGCCAAATTTAATAGAACGCAAAATCCCAAAAATTGGCAAAGTTTTGCAGAAGTTCGAAATGTAGCGTGTACTTCAATGCGCGATGCTTTTAATAATTTCCACAACGAAATTCTGTCTCGGAATCTGGTAGAAAACCCAAAGAGACTCTGGCACACCAGTGGCAACACGCGATCAATACCTTCACTGCGCGATAACAACGGTGAAGTCCCTGATGACAGTGCCACCAAAGCAGAGTTATTAAATTCAGTTTTCTGAAATTCCTTCACCAAAGAAGACGAAGCAAATATTCATGAATTCCAATCAAGAATAGCTGCCAATATGAGAAATATAGAAGTAGATATCCTTGGTGTAGCAAAGCAGCTTTAATCACTTAATAAAGTCAAAGCGTCCGATCCAGATTTTATACCAGTCAGATTCCTTAGAGAGTATGCTGATACAATAGCTCCATATTTAGCGTTTATATACAACCCTCTCACTCACAGAAAGATCCGTACCTAAAGACTGGAAAATTGCTCAAGTCATACCAATACCGAAAAAGAGAAGCAGGAGTAACCCGCTGAATTACAAGCCCGTAATACTAACGTCGATTTGCAGCAGGGATTTGGAACATATACTGTGTTCGAACAACATGAAGAAGGCCTATGTCGAAGAAAACACTTTCTTGTCACATAGTTAACACGGATTCAAAAAATATCGTTCTTGTGAAAGACAGCTAGCTTTTTATACTCATGAAGTAATGAGTGCTATCGACAGGGGATGTCAAATTGATTCCACATTATCAGATTTCCAGAAGGCTTTCGACACCGTTACTCACCAGCGTCTTCTAACCAAACTGCGTGTCTATGGAATATCGCCTCAGTTGTGCGACTGGATTCATGATTTCCTGTCAGAAAGGTCACAGTTCGTAGTAACAGACAGAAAGTCATTGAGTAAAACGCCCAAGTAATATCCGGCGTTCCCGAAGGAAGTGTCACAGGCCCTCAATTGTTCCTGGTCTATATTAAAGACATAGGGGGCTAACTGAGTAGCCGTCTTAGATTATTTGCAGATGATGCTGTCATTTATCGTCTTTTAAAGTCATCAGATGACGAAACCGAATTGCAAAATGATTTAAATAAGATATCTGTATAGTGTGAAAAGTGGCAATTGACCCTGCATAAAGAAAAGTGTGAAGTTATTCACATGAGAACTAACAGAAATCAGTTTAATTTCGATTACGAGACAAGTCACACAATTCTGAAGGCTGTAAATTCAATTAAATACTCAAGGATTACAATTACAAATAACCTAAATTGGAATGATGGTATAGATAATGTTGTGGGTAGAACAAACCAAAGTCTGCGATTTATTGACAGACCACTTAGAAGGTGCAACAGGTCTACTCAAGAGACTCCTTATACCATGCTCGTCCTCCCTATTCTAGAGTATTGCTGTTTGGTGTGAGATCGGCATCAGGTGCGACTGACGGACAACATCGAAAAAGTTCAAAGACGGGGAGCTCGTTTCGCATTATCGCGAAATAAGGGAGATAATACCACAGACATTATTCCTGAATTAGAGTGGCAATCATTAAAACAAAGGCGTTTTTCGTTGCGACGGCAACTTCTAATGAAATTTCAATCACTAGTTCTCTCCTCAGATAGCGAAAACACTCTGTTGGCACCCACCTACGTAGGGATAAATTATCATCACGGTGCAATAAAAGAAATCAGGCCTCGCAAAGAAAAATTTAAGTGCTCGGTTTTCCTGCGCGTCGTTCGAGAGTGTAACGTTAGAGAGACAGCTTGAAGGTGGTTCACTGAACCCTCTGCCAAGCCCTTTATTGTGAATAGCAGAGTAATCACGTAGATGTAGATGTACATCACCCACCAAAATGGTTCAAATGGCTCTGAGCACTATGGAACTTAACATCTGAGGTCATCAGTCCCCTAGAACTACTTAAACTTAACTAACCTAAGCACATCACTCAGATCCAAGCCCGAGGCAGGATTCGAACCGTAGCGATCGCGCGGTTTCAGACTGAAGCGCCTAGAACGGCTCGCCACACCGGCCGGCCCATGACCCACCAATGAGATTGCGTCTATCTGTATATTGTAACACTAAAAAAGTATCTTGAAAATGAGCAGTTAAAAGAAATCATATATTGTCCACATGACTGAATGAAACAGGATGTATAATGTCCACCATTTACATTTCAGTTTGCGTTTGTTTTATCTACTTTGACACTACTGCTGAGTTACACTTTTGTCAATGCTTGTGACTTGTGCCTGACTGTTCAAAGTTTTAGTCAGCATTGTTGCCTTCTGGTATTGTTTGACACTGTTTTAGCAAAATCATTATTGTTAATACTGCATAGCAGCAGTATTCTTTTGTGTTTCGTGTGTACTGCATCCAGCGGATTTAGAAGTGGAAAGTGCGACTCTAGGGGAGGAGTATAAAGATCGTGGAACAAGAAAAAGAATGAAGAAGAAATGACAATAGAAGCGGAAACTGAAATCAGGTAAATCTTCTGTTTATTCCTTTTTACTAGAAAAATGGAATTTGTTTCCATAACATCCATCAGTAAATAATGCCATGATAAATAGTATTTTCTTATTCTTTTTGTCCTAGAAATTGTGATAATGATCCTCATTTAATGAATTTCGATACTCCCTGCCAACATAGAGAGGGTCGTTGCAATTGCTGTTCTATCCCAGTAAACATTCTATGTAGAACAAAATAAATGTGTTGGTTACGCCAAATAAAAACATGAACCTCCAGAAGTTAGTATCTTCTGGACATAAGCATTCCTAAGCATTGGCGTATTCATGGAGAGAATGCCAAAGTAAAACCAGCAGCTGTTACAGTGAAATATCACGTAAGCCGGGGGTTTGATACAGATTTACCCTATTTTTCATTTTAATTTTTCTTCTTAATGAAGAGTATCTCTGCAGATAATAAACAGGAAATGATCCAACAGACTTTGGAATACTTGCAGTTAATGTTCCTACATGCTAATCTAAACAAAGAACATTATTATTTCAGAAAGTTAAGTAAGTAGCCTAACTATCACACGCTAACAAGGATTTTTGTAAACTGCAGGTGAAATCAGGGAGTGAGAAAATTATTGTACGTGCTGCAATTTTATTTTTTTGGAAACGCTTCAGTACTGGACAAACAAGATTAAATAACATTGCAAAAGGAATTGCATCTGGGAGATGACTAACAGATAGAAAGGGGGGGGGGGGGGGGGTTGCTCATAAGATTACAAAGTATGAAACTAAAAGAAAGCATATGGTAGAACTATTATCAAAACTGGAAGCCACCGAAAGTCATTACAGTAGAAACGAAAGCCAGCGATTGTATCTTTTGTATGGATTAAATATAAACAAGCTTTTAAAATTAATGTGGAATCGAATTCGGTATCCCAAAACGGAATTAACTGTGAAAACGGCATTATGTCCCATTGAATAGTTTAGTATATATCAGTTTTTCGCTTTTCCTGAAAAATTTGAATCAACGGACTTTATACGTTTTGGTTTGTTGCTTCTCATATCTGCTGGGATATTACATGTCATGACCCACAGTAGAAAATTTCTCCAAAATCAGAATTACAAGTAACTGAATACCGATTCACCTAATTGCAAAAATCATATGAAAAAGGGAAACAAAGCTTTCATAAAATGTCTGACTCTTGATAAAACACATAAGCCCTGGATTACTTTGTGAGAGAGTGCATGTTTTGGCTGCATACGCACAATGACTTGCAGATGCTATGCAGGTGTGTGTGTGTGTGTGTGTGTGTGTGTGTGTGCACTGGTGAAACATCCTGCTGCTCTCTACACCTTCACCTGCCACAGTTAGCTTTTGACACTCATATGCATTCGTTACTGATTGGCTCTTTTGTTTGTAAGCGCATTGAGATACTTTGGGCATGACATTAAAAGAACAAGATAGTAGTTCTGAGTGTTTGTTTCGATCACACATGTCAAAATGATTGGATATTTTTGAGCATGAGCAATATGGAAACTCTGAGCTACTACTGACTGGCTTTACACAATTCAGGTCATTCAGATAGATTTGAACATGGCACCAATTTAAATTAGTCAGATCATTCAGATACTTTCGTGCAGAGTGCCAGTCAACTCTATTCAGATAATTCAGATACATCTGAATATGCCCTAGATGGCAGCTTTACAACTATACAATGATTGGCTATTTCGTTTTAATGGGTGCTAGCAGAAGTGGGCTAGTTTCACCATCTTGGATCGTTACAGCAGAGGCATTGCAACTTATTATTGGGTCCATCTACCAAAAAGTAAATTCACCACAAGACATAACTGAAGCCTGAGAGCAAACCTGAGATTACTAGTAAAAATGTCACCCACTCATATTGTTCATCAAGCTAAGAGATTTTAATCATCCCACAATCGACTGCACTATTTACATCATTGAGAATTTCCACAAGAAATTGGTATGAATGATCATGAGGCAGCTGTAGGAACAATGATTTCCAAATTATGTTTTTCTTCGTCTCCTTTTTCTTCTTGTTTTTGCCTTTTCCTATTTATTCTAAGCGGTCAGCTATGTGGTATGGGTTGAGGCAATGTTGGTTGTAATTTGTGCACACATGCCATTCCTGACACCACCACTCCCTCCAGAAGGGAATATGTGCATCTTTCTAGATATTTGTGCACCATGTGTCTGTAGCAGGATGTTAGTACCTGCTTCGTATTTAAGTAACTGGATGTGCAAAAATGCGTAAAAACCACATACAGGTTTGGTTGCACTGCAGAAGCAAAGTTGCTCATTTTGTTTGCTAGGTATTCAATGTGTGCCCGCCAGCTCAAATTTTTATCTGAATTTAGACCTAAGAATTTGACTGAATCAGCTTCCTCTGTACGTTGATTCCTGTGTACAATCTTAATCTGCTCACATTTTGACTGTTTGATTTTGATCTGCATCATGTGAGTCTTACATATGTTTAGATTCAACCTGTTTACCTGAAACCAAGTTTCTAAGGTACTGAGGGTTCTGATCACAGATTTGGGAATTTTTTCCAAATCATGATCTTCAACTAAGACAGAAGTATAATCTGCAAACAGAATTCGTTCAAAAATGGCTCTGAGCACTATGGGACCTAACATCTGTGGTCATCAGTCCCCTAGAACTTAGAACTACTTAAACCTAACTAACCTAGGGACATCACACACACCCATGTCCGAGGCAGGATTCGAACCTGCGACCGTAGCGGTCACGTGGTTCCAGACTGAAGCGCCTAGAACCGCATGGCCACACCGGCCGTCTAAACAAAATTGATAGGGAGCTTATATTTAATGGTAAGTCATTAACATAGAAGACAAATGTGACTGGACCTAATATCGAACATTGTGGAACACCCTGAGCTATATTTTTCCAGTCAGAATAATCAAATGAGCCATGCCATCTCTTTGTTTTCAGTTTGATAAGTCGGGCTAATGGCATATTTTTCAAGTTTGTAACAAGCAATGCATGGTTTACAGAATCAAATGCGTCTGTGAGGTCGCAGAAAATTGCTGCCACCTTATTTCTCTTGTCTAATGATGTACTTATTTTCTCAATGAAACTGTTTACTGCATTTGTGGTGTTTTCCCCCACTGAAAACCAAATTGGTTGTTTAATGTAAGAGAATATTTTGCTATGAAGTTTTGGATTTGTTCAACAGCAAGTTTTTCAAATATTTTAGATGGAACTGCGAGAATCGACATAGGATGATAATTTCCCACGATCTCTCTTGATCCCTTCTTGAAGAGTGGTTTGACTTCAGCATATTTTATTACCTATGGGAAACAGCACTCTTCAAAATATTGACTTATTATTTGAGCTGGCGGGTTTCCAATTCTGTTGTGCACCACTTTAATAACTTTGATGGGTATTCCATCCCAACCTGCAGATTTTTTTGCTTTTTAATGTTAGAATAGTATTTTCTACATCCTCCACAGAAACTTTTAAGAATTTTGTAAATTTTTCTGAGTTTTCACCTGAGCCAAAGGGATTTACTTTGTTGTGATAATCTGTTCCATCTACATCACACTTTGTTACATTTATAAAGAATTTATTAAAGTACTCTGGTATATAAGCTGTACTAGTTAATTTGTTTTAATAATCTGTTCTGTGCTATTCAAATTCTTATTTAGACTATAAAAAAATATTCAAATATTTAACTGTTATTATCATAACAACTGTACAAGAACTTCTGTGTAACAAAAATACAGGCAAAATGAAAGTTATAACTTAGGCACTGAATGAAGTTACAGCAGAAGAGTAATTCAAGGTTATGTTTGAATGCTAAAGGACATTGAAGATCTACAAGGATATTGGGAGCTGCAGCTGGGTTGGCAATGGTGAACCACCAGTGTAACAACCATGAGGTGCCACTGAGCAGCAACACCCCTTGGAAGGCAGCTGGAAAACACAACAAGAGGCACCATCGACTACACAGCAGCAGCAAAATTGGTGCACTAGTTTCAAGCAGCAGTACACCACAAGATAAGTATAAACAATAAAAATTGAGCTGTCTGGTATAGAGGTATGTTTTTGAAACTTGAACTTGGTTTAGCAAGAGTGTCAAAATGAATAAATCAAATGGATATTGCGTTAATTAAGTCATCAATGACTGTAAATCTTCAGAGAATGAAAACAGCATATGTTCTGTGAATAGCTCTGAAATCAAAGTGGATCACCAGAATTCAATATTTCAAGTTTTAGAGAAAATGAATGTCCAATTGGATGAAATAAACGAAAATGTAAAGAATCAAGAAGCAGAAAATATTAGTAGTACCAAGTCAATGAAAAGTATATTAACCAAGGGAGACACTGATGCTAAAAACATAGTTAGGGATAGAATGTAACTCAAGTGAATACTTAAGGCATGTTAGCTTTCAGTGAAAGCCTCCATCAGGAAATGAAACATGCACACACATTCATTCACTCAAGTGAGTACACCTCATTCACATATGACAGCCACCTTCAGCAGCTGAAACCGTTATACTCTAGATGGCGGTCATACATGCATGAATTTTGCTTGCTTGTGTGAATGAATGTGTATGTGTGTGTGTGATTTTCCGTTTCTGATGAAGGCTTTGGTCAAAAGCAAATGTGTAAGTGTCTTTTTGTAGTACCTGTCTTCATCTCAATGTGTCATCTTTACAGTATCAGCCTATCTTTTCCACATGTTATTTCCATGATGAGTGCTTTATGATTGGAATTCATACTCTTCTTAAGGCTTTTTCTTTATCAAGGTGAACCTTTTTGTGCAAAATTTATTTATTTGAGGTGGAATTCCTATCCATTGTATAATTATTATGAATGCTGAAAAGTGGCACATAATGAGTTAATACTCACAGTTACAAATACACAAATGCAAAGGAACAGGGTAAATACTTTTACTATTCTCAAGAACTGATCTATATTTTTGTTTAAAATTGATTTTAGGTACATTTCATTTATTATGATCATTAAACGTTTGTTTGTTGGAATTCATATCCAGGGAAGGCCACACAATGAAGCTACTCATAGGCAGCTAATACTAACCAGCTGATGTACGCCTTTCATAGTAAAAGGGTAAATATTTTAAAACAGGTTTTAGCTTTTAACTAATGTTTTTGTTATGATAGTTTAGTAGCTGAACACCTTCACCATTTCATTATTATTATTATTATTATTATTATTATTGTTACTGTACACATCATTTTGTTTCCTGTGCCTGTGAATAGCTCTAAAAAAATTTACTTTGGTTTTTTTCCATCATTATTTGCACACTAGAAAGAGGCTGCCTTTTTAAAAATTTTGTTGTTCATATTATTTGTTTCAAAGTTTTGGGTGTTATTGCGATGACATGACTCACAGTCTCCACTTAGATGTATTAAGTAGTTAAAAATGTGGTCACAGATGTGTGTTACACTGTTATTATATAGTGAATGCAACTTCTATAGCTTGTGTACATGACATCAGGCAGTGTGTACTTGAAGAGAGTCTGAGCACAAGGAGAAAGACTTATGCTGTTTGCAGCTGTGATGATATCAAGTTTGAATAGCATGGTGCTAGCCAATATTTTTTAATAAATAGGTTATGCACAAGCTCAACTTTTATTCAACGTATCATGGGAAATAATCAGATATTTAACTGCTATTATCATGAAACTGTAGTAGATCTTCATACCCTGTTTCTGCTTTCTCAGTCTGATTCCTGTACTGATTCTTATTTTGACTTTGCTGTCCATTAGTAATTCTCATGAGCCCTCACTCTGCTCTGTTCCAGTTACTTCAGGACAGCTTCTTCTACTCTGCTCCTGCATAGTTGCAGTACACTGCATCCTATGCTACTTTTGATTTTTCCTTGTCATACTTCTCCTTTGGAGAAGACACTCTGACTATCCTTAGAAGTTCAGAACATTTAAAAATAACCTTCTTGAATTATCAGTAAGCCTGACTAAGTAGCCTAGGCCAACTTATAAAAAGCTATACACCCATAAGAGAACTAATGTTCAATGGCTGACATCTGTCAATCGTTCACTGAGTGTCAACCGTTTACCCAAATGCAACTGTTCATTGCACCAACTGCCACACATTATCACCCACAGACCACCAGTTCTACTCTATTGGCAGCTGATACAACACATGTGTGATATCATAGTAGCAACATAGCTCACTAGGGCTCATAAAATCCTACAATCTCAGGCATTCTACTGTGTCAGCCCACTAAAATCACGTCAAAATCCAAGTCCCTGTATATATTATACTGACTTCCTCGTTTTAATAAAGCATGTTTGAAGTTTCTATCCTTATTTAGTCCCCAGTGGCACAAATCCAGGCTTAAAAAATTTTTTTTCTGAAAAGAGGTGAAAAGTAACTTTATTCGCAGTGTAATTTCAACTTACCACATTCTGGCAAGCAGTTTGGATCATTATACAGCAATAGCATCCATGTCACTACAACAACATCTTACTGGGTGATAGTTACACCATTTGAGGAGCTGTCATGCAACTGAAACTTAGTGAAGACTTGCATGGAGCATAAGGAATACGCACATTCTCTGCGCATATTATTGCTAACCTACATATGAGACTTTGATGATGAGAAACTTCAGAATGATTAGGAACAGCTATTTCTGATAATTTCTACATGTTCTTAATATGCCTTGGCAATATTTCTCTCTAAAGCTAAAGCTACATCTACTGGCTGTGTCAGGTCATTGAGTACCAACTAATTGCCAAGTCATCCCCTACCAAAGGTGTCACTGAGATACCATAGAGAGGGCATGGGATCAGCATACCATTCTCCTAGCCTTTGAAACCTTCCCAGACCTTGGAGCTACTACTTCTCACTCAAGCAGAACCCCAGCTGCCATTACAAAGCTGGGTCCACACTGTTCCAGTACTCCCACTGAGGTAGTAGCCACAAGTTCAACACATATCAAATGCACTGCAAAATTAGCTATGGAGGCAGACAAATGTTTATTTCTGCTTTAGAGGAGATACTTGAGCTGCGCACATTAAATTTTTCAAAGGCAACTGCTGGTGGTGTCTGTTGATGAATTACATTGACAATCTATTTAAATACAAATTCTTTCCTGTGTGTTATTCGCAAAATTTCTAAATATTTACTGTTCATTGGGTCAACAGATATTTCTGAAAGGCGATTTATAGGCTACTGATATTACTTAACACAGATAATTTTAGATTTAAGATCATAAAAGAGACTTCAATCATGATGTGTCAACATTTCTCTAATCCAATAGAAGAAGCATATAATGCTCAGTAACTAGCTATAGTTTTGTAGATAAATGAGTGATGAATTACTCTCCTATTTTCCATTTTGTCTTGTATTCAATTGAAGGCTTGCTATATGGTATCATATGGATTCCAGATGCAGGCACTGGACAAGGTGCTTCTCTGCTAGTCAACATAATTCCTCCAATAGTTTGGTGTTGTTGAAACCTAGAAGCATGAAGTAGACAGAAAAAATCTGACAATGATTATACCCAATTGAATACTGGTATTCTGTCACTACCATATTATCACACTGTAGAACAAGTAAGCTAATTTTATGGTTAATGTGATGATCTGGGCTCACATGATTCTTTGGTTGACCTCTTTCCATCCTCAGAATGGATGTGTTACATCCATTGATGCTAATGTCCGTGACCAACCATTATCCCCTAATTAAGGTAAGTTGTAAAGCCTTACTCAGATCTAACCTTGTCAGCTGGCTACATCCAAGAGAGAAATGATTAACCATAAAATCATATTCAAATGTGCATAAAATATTTAAACTCGCAAAAAATTCTTACTTATAAGGATTTCCCTCCACACTTACCGTTCACTTCTATTGCAATATCTGTGAAATTATTTTGAGTCACTAGTAATTCAATGATTATTGTGGTATTTTTTTATCTAAGGTATTCTGGGAGCTTACAGATCTTCATCAAGGGTAAATTAGCATTGTTTGCTCAGCTGGTGTGTCATTGTCTTTAGTCACATATTTACAAGGGCTTGTAATGCCACATATGCTTTGCATTCAGATGACACTAAGAAACTGATCTCTCGAACCATGTTTATTTGCCTGCACTGTCTACCATTCTCCATAGATTTGCATTTGAGAGGACTTGTGTGCCAGTCTACAACTGTTCAGCTAGATTTTGTTTCTCTGTAGAATCCAGCACCAACCCTTACATACAAAACTGTTCATTTGGACCCAAGATTCATGGGTTGCATATTGCGATTGAAGCTGACAGTCTCCAAATGAGCTAGAAGACTAAAAGACTGTTTTCCATGAGCATGAAGTTTCTCCATATCTCATTAAGAAAACTGTGCAAGTCATGCCTCAGTAGTAATCAAGAGTCAAGGAAGAAGAAGCAAATAGAGATGTTGTCAGTTCTACAGTGTTTTTTTTCCCTGTGTAAGAAGCCATTTCTTAAAAATAGTAAGGATCAAGGTGTTAAGTTTGATACGGGTGACCTTTCTGAAATCAGAAACTTCTCTGGGAAAGGTCAGAGAGAATCTACAGTGAAAAGCAAGGATCTGTGTCATTGTGATAAATATTATATATTGGCCAAACCACACAAACTGTACAAAAACAGCAAAATGAACTTAGGCAGCTGATATTTTCTTCTTCACCTGAATGAATCAGCAATGGCTCAGTATTGCACCTCTGCTCACCACTGTTTTAACTATGAACACTTTCAAAAACTGTCCACCATTACATCTTTCTGGGAGTGTCAGCTTAAGGAAGCAGCGAAAAACAACTAGCAAGAAATATAAGCAATCAATAAGAGGGTTTAAAATTAGACAATTCCAGTACTTGGATTCTGCTCATATCTCTTATATGCTGTCATTGTAATTTCTCTTGTGAATCAAAAACTTGTCATAATTTGACTGACTCAGAAATTAATTCATTAGATTTATTGACCTCCATCGTGCACATTCAGTTCTATTTTTAATTATGGTTATTGCAATTTTTGAAGACTTCCTCATATTACGATACTGGCACTTAGAGGAACAACACAACAGTGAACTCAGAAGACAATGGAAGACACTCCATGACAATGACTATAGGATTTATAGTTGAAATATCAGGAGAAATATGTTGGAACACTACAAAAGAACTAATTGCAGAAACTGTTTCACTGAATGCTCTATATTAATATGGCCTGAACAAATCATTGAAATAAAATGGTTATTTTCAGTTACTTGGAGACCATTTGTAGTCATTAATGAACCGCATCTTTCCAAACAACAATGAAATTTTTGCAGGTGATAATGTGCCATGTCACAAGGCCACAATTGTTCACAGTTCAGTTGAAAAACATTGTGGACAAATCAAGCAAATGATTTGGCCACCCCGACTGCTCAACATGAATGCAATAAAACATTTAAACGATATAATCATTAATTCAGTTACTACAAAAACCCTGTACTGGCAACACTTTCACATTTATGATTGACTACAGAGGCAACATGGCTCAGTGTTTCTGCAGGGGAGTTCCTATGATGTGCTGAGTCCACACGACATTTACCTACTGCAGTACACTGGGCAAAAGCAGGTCTGAAACAATATTAGGAGGTATTGTGTGACTTTTGTCACCCCAGTGTAATGTTAAGAGAAGGAGTACATAAAATTTTATGATATCTACTTCAATAATACAGTGTTACAGGTAACATCAAAATTATGTAAGCAGGAATCTGTTAACAAACCATTTGATGTAGATTATTTGAATCTGCTAGTATTCTCTAGTATTATAACTTAATGTGGGAGTAATTTATCAGAGATGAATGTCATTTAAAATCGATTTCTTCTGTTCTTTTTTTGAGTAGTATACTTTTTCTTAAACCCCTCAGATAAAATAATTTTAAGTGCACTGTAGGCAAAAGAATGGACTACGTTTTGGACTCTGTTGAAATATCTGAGGCCAAGATATTTGTGGCCTGTTAAGAACATTAGCAAGCCTGTTGTGGGGAATATCATTTGACTGTCCAGTCCCTGTGTTTTCTATCTGTATGGACATCTTAAGGTCAAAATTATTTAAATGGTTCAAATGGCTCTGAGCACTATGGGACTCAACTGCTGTGGTCATAAGTCTCCTAGAACTTAGAACTACTTAAACCTAACTAACCTAAGGACAGCACACAACACCCAGCCATCACGAGGCAGAGAAAATCCGTGACCCCGCCGGGAATCAAACCCGGGAACCCGGGCGTGGGAAGCGAGAACGCTACCGCAGGACCACGAGATGCGGGCTCAAAATTATTTAAATTCTCTTTAATACTGAGGAGATAACTATAGATATAGAGGCTAGGAACTGTCATAATATTAAGATCTTTGAAATGAGTTTTACATACTTCTCTTAAAAATTGTTACTATAAATCTGATAGCCTTCTTGTTGCCACCTGAAAACAATTTCTGAGCCAAAGCAGTTACCCCATCAAAGAATTCCACAGGTAAGGTGAGAGTGGAAAAATAAAAAATATGCATATACCAATAGGGCTTTGCTTATGTTATTCCTGAATTTGTTCATCAGATAAATCACTCAAGACAGTCTGGAGCACAATTTTTCCGTGTTACTCACCTAGGTGAGTCTCTGGTCAGTGTAAAGACCTAACAGTTAGATTATTTTGTACTCTTCACAGGAGACACTAAAACTGAAAACAGTATCTTTAGTTTTCTTATAATTAATTTGCAGGCAATTTGTCTGGAACCAACTAGCATGTGTGTCCATTGCTGTATTTATGTTGTGCCACAGCTTTCTATATAACAAAAATGGTGTAATTAAAGTTTTATCATCTGTGCATAATAAAGACTCATATGGCAAGAATGAGCGGAAATTACCAAGTAGTGAGCTCTTTGGTATACCTTTGACAGCAGATACACAGTCTAATATTTTATCATTGTTACTAACTGTTCTATGGCTCAATAAGGTGAACAGCATTCCCACCGGCTCTACAGTACCAGCACTTGATGATAAGTCTACTGTGGGAGACAGTGTCAAGATTTGCTCAGGTGTGGAGCGTGCCAGTTCTTTATTTCTTTAAGTTTATTACACCAGTTCAATTTTCTGTTTTTTGTGATATTTGGGACAAAAGGAAAAATCTTTCCTACCAAAAACCGTAAAAATTTCTTTGTTGACTTATAATTTGTAAACCATCACAAATAGTAGCCAATTGTGTAAATTTGCTACCATCTTCATGTGCACAGCATCAAGCTTTTGATGAAATAGATGTTATGGTAAAAACAGTTGTGTAGGTAAGAGGAGGTATAATTGATGTTATAGCCAGAGAGGAGAAATATCTTTCTAATTCCTCTCGCACACATTCAATATGAAGTCACCCCCACATCTGAGCCAAACAATAATCAAACTGGTATCTTTCCTCAACATTCCTGTCACTGTACAGGCTAACAATTACACTGATAATGCCACAAGTCCAATACAAACAGTGCATTGGTACTTGTTATGTGGCTGTTGATGACATTCTGCACAATTGCTGAGATAGCTGTTTCTGCTGTTCCGCAATCTGATATACTAGAAGTATACACTGACATGAAATGACCTGGTCATAATTTTTCCTGTGGTATGCTTGTATGAATGTTAGGGTAAGTGTTTATTCATGTACTATTCCACTAAGCCATTCATTTGAAACATTCAGGAACACTTACAGAAAATTTTACTCTGCTTCAATGTGTTTTAGGAAGACACCAACCTCAATAATAACAGTAGTTGTGGAATCAAAGGCACAGACAGGGTTATTCAGGACTCTGATGATAAACCTTCTCACGCTCTTCAGGGATAACTTCTGAGTATTTTGTTACTGGGGATCAGTGGTTTCTGGCAGTTCATTACAGAGTTACTGCATTTTGTTTTCTTTCTTGTTCCAATTAGTTTAGTGTCTTTATTGCACTGAAAACAGTGCTGACAGCAGTAGCAGCAGTAATACCCTTCTTACCTCATTGTCCTCAAGATTGCTTCCAGTACCACACAATTCCACCTAGGGTTTTGTTTTCCAGCAGTTTTAGTTATGCAATCATGATAATACACAGCAGTATTAAAGGTATGCTTACTGATGATGAGTTGGATGATATGCACTAGGTTTATGAATTCACTGAATGCAATGTGAGAACTGCACAATGAAGCTGTGATAATAGCTTATGTGTTCCATCTTAAGGTTGTAGCATTATCTGTGTTGTGTGGGGTACGCTTTGATCACTGCATATAACATACTTCTTCATTGTTCTGAAGGTATTTTCACAGACACAAGAGTGGCTGCATTAACAAACCAAATAAATTATAATAACATTATTACTCTGTAATGAATCACCAGAGACCATGACACCCTCATACCAAAATATTAAAAAAGTATCCCTGGACAATCTCTTAAAGCTTATCAGTGGAGTTCTGGTTCACCCTGTGTATTAATAAAGCAACCAAATGGTAATATATTTATGACAACAACAGAACTATTGACAGGATTTGACAAATTGTAACAAAGAGAAATATTTCTATTATATTATTCACTCATCTTCAAATATTTTACATGTCAGTGGTGTAAATATTAACGTATCAACTGAGGTGACCAAAGTAATGGGATAGCGATATGCACATATACACATGGCAGTACTATAATGTACATAAAGCATAAGAGAACAGTGCACTGGAAGAGCACTCATTTATACCCAGTTGGCTATGTGAAAAGGTGTCTGACATGAATATGGCCACATGAGAGGAATTAACAGACTTTGAATGTGGAATGGTAGTTGGAGCTAAATGCATGGGACACTCCATTTTTCAAATCACTTGGGAATTCTATATTCCGAGATCCACAATTTGAAGAGTTTGCTGAGAATATCACATTTCAGGCACGACCACTTACCGCAGATCAAACCGTGGCGAACGGCCTTCACTTAATGATTAAGAGCAGTGGAGTTAACAGAGAGTTGTCAATTTTAACCGATAAGCAACAATGCCTGAAAAGACCAACAAATAAATGTGAGATGTATGACAAATGTACCTGTTAGAACAGTGCAATGAAATTTGTCATTAATGGGCTATGACGGAAGATGACCAATTTGAGTGCCTTTGCTGAGTGACATCAGCTACAGTGTCTCTCCTGGCCTTGTGACCTTATCACTTGGACTCTAGATGACTGGAAAACTGTGGAGTGGTCAGATGAGTCCAAGTTTCAGTTATTAAGAACTGATGGTAGGGTTTGAGTGTGGCCTAGACCCCATGAAGTCAAAGACACAACTCAATGAGGCACTGTGCAAGCTGGTGGTGGCTCCACAATGGAGTGGGCAGAACCAATCATTGACAGGAAATTGTTATTTTCTGTTACTTGGAGACCATTTGCAGCTATTCATGAACTTCATCTTCCCAAAAAGCAATGGAATTTTAGTGGGTGACAATGCACCATGTCACCAGGTCACAATTGCTCACAGTTCAGTTGAAATATATTGTGGATGATTTGAGTGAATGGTTTGGCCACCCAGACTGCTTAACATGAATGCAATCAAACATTTACAGAATATAATCAGGAAGCACCAAATACTGCACTAGCAACATATTCACAATTATAGTTGGCTATAGGAACAGAAGGTCTCATTATTTTTGCAAGGGACTTCCAATGACTTGTTGAGTCAATGCCAAGTTTAGCTGCTGCACTACACTGGACAACAGGAGGTCAGAAACAATATTAGGAGGTATACCATGACTTTAATCACTTCAGCATAAAGCTAAGTGAAGTAGAACATAAAATTTCATGACATTTACTTCAACAATATTGTGTCACATCTAACATCAAAAATATGTATGCAGGAACCCATTAACAAACCATTTGATGTAGATTATTTGTATCTGCTAGTAGTCTCTAATGTGACAACTTGGTGTGGGAGTGATTTATCAGAATGTAATACCAATTGAAATTGATTTCTTACATTCTTTTATTTCTTAGACCACTCTGATAAAGTAATTTTAAATGCACTATAAGCTATAGAATGAGTTAGTTGTGGAAGTCTGTTGAAATATCTGAGATCAAGACAATTGTGGCTGCTACAAATATTAGCTAGCCTGTTGTACAGCAAATGAACTGATTGTCCAGTCCCTGTGTTGCCTTTCTCTATGGATACCTTAAGGTTAAAATTATTTAAATTCTCTTTAATACTGAGGAGATAACTATACATGTAGAGGCTAGGAACTGTCATAATATTAAGATCTTTGAAATGAGTTTTACATGCTTCTCTTAAAAATTGTTACTATAAATCTAGCAGCCTTCTTATTGCCACCTGAAAGCAATTTTGGAGCCAAAGCACCTACCCCATAGATGAATTCCCTGGGTGAGGTGAGAGGGGAATAATACAAAATATACATATGCAAAGAGGGTTTTGCTTGCATTATGTCTGAATTTGTACAACAGATAAATCACTCAAGACAGTTTGGAGCGCAATTTTTATGTGTTACTCACCCAGCTGAGTTTCTGGTCTATGTAGAGACCTAACAGTCAAATTATTTTATACTCTTCATTGGAGACACTAAAACTGAAAACAATTCCTTCAGTTTTATTATAATTAATTTGCAAGCAAAACGTCTGGAACCAAGTAGCATGTCAGTCCATTGCTGTATTTATGTTATGTCATGGCTTCTCTATATAATCAAATTGTGTAATTAGAGTTTTACCATCTGTGTACAGTACTGACTCACATGGCAAGAATGAGGGTAAATCGTATTTGATTATAATTACTAAGTTATCTCTCTGGCTTAGGCATGACCCAATAAGGGGAAGAGCACTCCCTCCAGCTCTGTAGTATTGGCAGTTGATGATAAGTATACTGTGGGAGACAGTGTCAAGAGCTTTCCTTAACTCCAGAAGAGTTGTGCAGCTTGTTTCCTTACACTCAAGAGAAACGGTGTTGTGAAGAGCTAAGTAAATTATTTTCCTTAAAATGCTGGTTCATCTGTTTGTGCACATAATATTCTGTTATCTTTGACATTATTGGTAGGAGTGAGATGGCTTGATAGTTATCAGGGGATGCTTTATCACTCCTGTTATGGATAGGTGTTACAGTAATAATTTTTGGCAACCTGGAGAGATCCCTTCATGACAAATTTCATTGATGATTATAGTTACTGGCAGTAAAATTCCTTATTGCATAACTTGAGAGTTCACAGAAATCTTTGGCTTCTGATTTTCTAGGTTTGGCAACTGTTTCACATACTTTTCTGTAAGGTACACAAGACCAGCAAAAATTATCAACTGGCTTACAATCTAGAGCTTGGAGCAAAACTGCATCTTTATTTACATCTTCAGTGAGATTTTTATTTGAGCCACAACTGGTAATGTGTGCATTTAAGATGATTGGTTAGATTGGAATTTTGTGCTTCCTTTTATACCTTATTTTTGTTTTAATAATTTTATGCACTACTTCACACTACTTTGTTGAGTTGAGTATATAGTTGTCATTTGCTTTCTTTCTGGACACTCTAGTTTCTGACCTGCTGTGTAAGTTTTCTTCTTAGATTGACTCTGATGCAATTTGACATAGTGCACAACCTTTTCATCATTGAGTTTGCTCAGGTGTGGAGTGTGCCAGTTCCTCATTTATTGAGGTTTATTACAACAGTTCAATTTTTTGTGTTATTTTGGACAATATGAGTAATCTTTACTACCAATAACTGATAAAATTTCTTCATTGACTTATAATTTGTAAACCATCACACATAGTAGGCTGTTGTATGAATTTGCTACCTTTTTCATATATATGGCATCATGCTTTCACTGAAATGGATTTTAAGGTAAAGACAGTTGTATAAGTAAGAGGATGTATAATTGATGTTACAGCCAAAGAGGACAATTATCTTTCTTATTCTCCTTATGCTGTTCAATATGATGTCTCCCCACACCTGAACAAAACAATAATGAAACTGGTATCTCTTCTCAACATTCTTGTCACTGTACTGGCTAGTAACCTCCGTAGATCTGTAAGTTGAATGAGTGAGATTCAGATTCCTGTCTTGGCATCTAGAGTTTGATATTCTATGGATTCCCTATATCATGGCAAGCAATTGCTGTAATGCCTTCACAGCTGGATTCTTTCCCTATCCTAGTAAACTCCACATCTCAAATTATCTATGTACTCTTCAAATAATCATACAGTTTCTAGTGGATACAGTATCAGTGTCATTTTACTTCCTTCTTGTTTCATTCCCAATTAATGTGTAGGAAGAATGACATTCAATGTGCCATTTAGTATGCAGGAATTTATCTAACTGTGCAGTCATGGTTTTTATGCTAGGTATTTTTGCAACATTTTAAACTTTTCTAGGTTCATTTCAGAATTCATTTTCTCTGAACTTTAAAACATGTGGGACTCTGATGGATAATGATCATTTCTGTGATGACCTCTTGCAGACTACTCAAGCTTGTGAGTGTTTCAAAACGTTTCTTTCAATATTCTCCATTTTCTACATAATTCTGTTTGAGCAGACTACAAATGACAAAACATACAGTGCCACTCAATGTGTGTTTAAACTATATTCCTCTAACAGATTTGACATTCATAGAACACGAGTAATTTTTAGGATGTTTTACACAAACACTGAATTCACTGCAATTTAATCAATCTCTTCAATGACAATACACAACTATTCAAATCATCTACTAACTCCATAAGTCAGTTTTCCGTTACAAGTAACATAAAATCGAAGTGCTAAATCATTCAGTACTCTGCAAGCAAAATAGGATATTTCAGTTTGACAGCATTCTTACTCCACAGCTCCACACAAAATATTGAAGTTGACACCTTTGTCTGAGAGGTTAGTAACATTACAAAAACATATTGAACATTATGTACAAAGCCCTTTTGTGATTATTATTTCCACGAAATTACCTATCATATAACAGAAGATATTCGAGGGGGTAGTCTTAAAATGCATGCATAGTTTCAAGATAGCTGTTGAGTACTATTATTCTAATACTGTCCATATTGTGAAACAGAGGTAGCGACTGCTGAGATAAGGTCCACAGGTAACAAGAACCCATTTCCTGCAGCCTAGTGATGAGTTCTACTTCAGGGTGTATTTACTGTACACTGCCTTTTAATCAATAAAAAAACTGCCATCCAGAGGCAAACAGTAGCTACTGACATCTCAAAGTGCTTGTTTTCATAAGTCAAGGTTTTGGTTATCTATCGTATCCTTAAATTATTACAGGGCAATTTGGGATGGTTACTCTCAAAAGCAAACAGCCAATGGTCTTCCCCATCCGTCTCCTACTGGAATTTATAATCTGTTTCACTGTCAATTGGTCATTAAATTCTAGTGCAGCTACCTTCCTTTCTTATTTTGTGAATGATGTTTCAGGTATTTAACAAACTCTCAGTTGAGCTGTACAGTTAAATCAAGTTCTGTTTGATGCTAATAAATATCGGGAGAAGGTTCCGTTCTGATTTAACATGTGTAATTGAGGCAATGTTAAGTAATGTATCAGTTAATGCGTGATTTGTTTGTTCTCCAAGTAGTTGGATGTCTGTTAAAGATGAAATGTTGTTGGGATGTACACCAACTTATGAAACAGCCAAGAAAGGGATAAAATCTGTTATGTCACTTCATCTGACCATTTCAGAATGTCTAATAAACTGAATATGAATTGACTTAAATATCCTGAACTTAATTCCACAACAATTTACTGAAGATACATAGATGAATAGTGGCAACAAAATTCTTTCTGCTTGTGCTTTAATGTGGATAGAGAAGCACCCATGTGTAAGCATGTGCTACGGTTTAGAAGAACGGTCAGTAATCAAATCTAAATTCTATCAAAAAATCAATTTGGGCCCTGAGACATCATCTTATACAAATGACTCTTAAAATGAAGAGCAAGTGAGTGAGTGGAAGACTGGCACCTCCACCTAAGGTAAGAAAACAAAGCAGGAAAGAACCAACATGAAAGCAATATTGTTGTATTTTCTTTGTTTCTGATGTCGAGGGGATATGTTCGATATGTGTTTGTTGCCCAAGGTACCACAGTTAAAGTGCATTAACACTTTCAAATGGTTCACCAACTGAAGTTTACATACATATGTGTTAGATAGGATTTAAAAGAAAAAAAATGGTCCTTTTTTTTATTTTCATGGCTGCCCTAAACGATATAATCCTAGACAGGAGCATTTTTTAGATTGAATAGCTGAAGCGCGATTCATTGGAGACTCTATGCAGCAAGAATGTTTGTGGAGGTTCCCTTTCTGATAACCAGACGCAAAAACTTGCTACTATATGGGTTCACTAGTGTGCTGCATGAAGATGCTCTGAAAACTATTTGGTGCATGTCTCATACCGTAAATAGACCTGAGATAAAATCTAAATGGTCACATCCAGTAATCTTAATACACTCTCTGCACAATTTTCAGAGGAATAAACTTGTGGTTTGGTCTTGCATCTTACACTAAATTGGGAAGGACATTCTGTTTAATTGTGGTGCCTTACCCTGTACAGAAGCTTTGCTGGTGGATGGACCCAATTGTAGCTGCACAGTTTTCTGAGCCATCTTCATGTGATGCACTGCAGCTGTTGCATAGGGACACTGCAGTATACACAGCTTTTGACCCAACAGGGACAAGACCCAGGAGCAATGCTGTGAGGGGCCCAGTGGGGTTAGAGGTGGAAGCTGCCTAACACCAGCCTGCCACAACCCAGCTTTCTCCTCCCTGAAACAGCACAAACAAAACTAAGACACTGTGCAGCTCTGATCCTTAACCGAAGTGTCACATCCAGTAATTCTGATACATCCTCTACACAATACATGGAAGAATGAACTTGCCACTTTGTATTTTGGAATTTCACCTTGCACAAAATTAGCAAGGAGCTTGTGTTTACTTGCAGTGCTCAACCCCATACAGGAGCTTTGCTGGTGGGGAAACCAAATTGTAGCTGTATGTTTTTCTGAGCTACCTTCATGTAATTTACAGCTGCTGTTGCACACAGACACTATAGTATACACAGGTTTTGGTGCATTGGGGACAGACTGTGTCAGCAAACACATTGCGGGGACTGACCAGAATCAGGGTAGAGGCTGCCTAACACCAGTCTGCCACAGCCCTGCTTGCTCCTCACTGCAACAGCTCAATCACATCTATGGCACTCTGCAAATGTCCTCAGCTAAAGAGTCACATCCAGTAATTTTGATGTGTTTTGGTATTCCATCTCACAATAAATTAACAAGGAGTTCGGTTTAGTTGTGGTGCCTTACCATGAACAGGAGCTTTGCTAGTGGGCAAACCAAATAGTAGCTGCATGCTTCTCTGAACCATGTTCATGTGATGTAATGCTGCTTGCTGCTGTTCATCTTTTAGTGGGCTGGGGAAAGCAAGAGTGGCAGCGGGGGGGGGGGGGGGGGGGGGGGGGGGGAGTGCAACTGGGGGGGGGGGTCTAACACTAGCTGGACACAAGCCTGCTGCCTTCTGCCTGTAACAGCACGAATCCATCTATGCTATTCTGCAGCTCTGGTCCTTCGGTGTGAATCATGAATCTCGCAGAAGTTATATACCTGTCTACATTTCAGAGAAATGGAATTCAAGTTGATGCTAACCATGAAGAGTAGTCATTGAGTTTTAATCATACCCTCAAAAAAATAATGTTTCATAATTAGTTTAGTGTTTGGAGGTGCATCTCTGCAGTCTCAGTATACACTGAAAACACCACACTACAATAATCCCTATCGTAATATGTTTCTCGAGGAGACAAAACAAAATGGTGTAGACCTGTAATAATGTGGAATATCATACAATGACTTGTTTTGTACATTTGAACAGGA
Organism: Schistocerca americana; assembly: GCF_021461395.2. Taxonomy (NCBI): domain Eukaryota; kingdom Metazoa; phylum Arthropoda; class Insecta; order Orthoptera; family Acrididae; genus Schistocerca; species Schistocerca americana. The sequence continues at coordinate 338,576,170 of NC_060130.1, forward strand.
GAAATGTGGCAACAATCCATGTAGAGTGCACACAATCGAGGCAGTAGTGGAAAAAGTGGAAATTAGTATGAAAAATATTGCTACTTGTTGGCTCCATGACTATTCACATCATTACAAAAAGAATGCCAAACAAAAACCACAGCTTAAATATTGCAGCTATGCCATGGTCATCCAAATGGCATCCTTAGCCACCTTGTCACTATGGATGGGTGTTTGGTGTATTACTATGACCATGACACAAACTTGTCTTGGTGTGGTGCAAGCAGCTAACAGGCAGAGTGTCAAATGAGCATATTACCAAAATCTCTTGTTGAAGTAAAGGGGCAGCTGCTAAATGAAGAATCATGGGAATCTGTCTGAGGGTGTGTTTTACTCCATGATAACACCTAATATAATTAGACATAGACATTTGACTATCAAATATTGCTCTGTATTCTCTTGACATGTTATCCAGTGACGTTTCCCATTTCCTTCAATGAAGAAATCATTATGTAGCAAGCATTTCCAGTATGACAATCAGGTGTTTTCAAAGTGAAATGTTTCCTGAACAGTGAAACACAGATTTCTACAAAATATGCAGAGAATTGCCAACACAATGAAATTCCTACAAGTCACACATTTACTTGTTCTAAATAAACCAATTTGCACTTACACTACACTAGTGACCAAATCTCAGTCATAAGTGGGGTAAAAAAACAATGGAAATGTGTACTGTTACTGAAAATTGTTGTATCTCTAAGATAGGACTACACTGCACTTCTCATATGCACATGATTCGTCAGTGATAAAAATGATTGCATTAGACCTACAATAGCTTAGCCATTATTTTCTTGTTCTTTGTAAGCACTATGTTGACTCCTGATGAAGTCTCCTTTTGAGACAGCGCAAGGTTGACTCCTCAACATAACTTATGTGTGTTCTTTGTGTAGTATGTAATTCAGTGATTTCTCTTATCTTGAACTCTGCTGAAAAAAGTGAAATGACATGAACTCAGTAAATTGGAGCAGGTTTCATTAATGAATTGCTCATTTCCTCATTGATTTATTCTTTCTTTCATTATACTTTGTCAGTGTTGCTGGATCCATGTTTCTAGGATACACACTGGTTGTATGTGCGGTACCTGGATCAACTACTATGAGCCTTCAGGATGCAGTTAATTGAGAAATTCTATGCCTGAGGCAAGTTCTTAATCGTTATTGGCCTTGCTATGGCCTATGAGGAACATTTCCTCTCTCCAAAAACTGTTACCCACAGTTTTAATAGTAATTGTGGATGTACTTTGACACATTGAGCAGTGATTAGTTTGCACTTAGCTTCTACTGAATGCAAAGAGAATCTTCATAGCACTATGATTTTCTTTCTGCAAACAATATGAATTGCATGCATATTGTCAACACATAACTGTACACAATACAGATAAATCATTATATAAATGTATAGAAGTACAGACATTATTTGATGCTTCACTGTGTTATGTGTTTGTACAGCATATTATAATGAATAATTGTAGAATGTCTCTCAATCATAACAGTTAATAATTAGCATAACTGTCACCATAATGTATATGCCATCTCAGACAATCTTTGACAGCAACTGTAGAAACACTTTTTGAAGAGATTTTTAGGGTATTTCTAAACTAATGAGTTTTTCTCCTCATTCTTTAATCACCACAAAAGTTTGTTGTAATCTGTAATTCCACTGTGTAGGAAATCATGTTGTAGTTTTTCTTTGTTTTTCCTACTGAGAAGTAAGCAGTGGCTAGATTTGGTTCTATATTCATCCTTTAGTGTCTCTGGTGAGCAGCCTGCCATGAAAGATTCATTTATGATTTGCACTAAAGAGTTTTTCATATTGACTATGCAGTCCTTCAGTACGCACACAGGCGCTTCATAATTTTTTAGACTGTGCTTAAAGCTGCATAGTGCTATTGTAGTGATGGGTCACAGCATCATTGTATTTGACATATAGTTGTGTGTGTGTACAGGCTGTTTTGTCAAATGTTTGTTGTACTTAGCTTGGTACCTATGTTTCTGACGTATTGAATTGCAATGTGTGCTTATTTCTTGGGACCATGTATTGTGGTACCATGATACTTAAATGGCATTGGTCTCCTCTTTGGTGAATTCCAGACTTCACTGATTTTGTTTTCTGCCTTTCCTATAAATTTGACTACTTTCAAGATAATTTTTCTGTTGGTAATGCTTTTCTATGTGTCTTTTTGTATGAGTGGTATTAGTTACAAAATGTGGCATCATTTTATTTGTTTTTATGATGCTGAGATGTTTGAAGGCTACAGCTTTCTGTATCTCATTAGTTACTCTGTTATTTTTGTTTTGTCTTAGTACTTTACGGAAGACTTCTTCAGACCTGAATTAAATAATGATATGAACTATTGAAGTTTCCCATTGATGCTGATCTCCAAGTACTAGTGTTTCCAAGTTTAATTGTTCATCTTTGTGACAGATCTGACTATTTTTAGCTTAGAGAAAACCCTTATGCATGTGAGTATTTTAGTTTTCTTTTCTACAGAGCATAGTGTCAATGAAAACTATGCTGTTGGGACAGTTGCAGCGAAATTACTATTGTATTACTTTATTTCTCAGAGATTTCTTATACAATGTGAATGCAAGGAATAGTCTTCAGTGGGATAAAAAGCAAAATCCATGCAGGACCTATCAAGAGAAACACAGTATGCTATCCAACAAGATGTTTTTCACAGTTCTCCCTGCAGCAGAATGTTCTTGATTTTGGAGAATGCCAGGAAGACCAACTAGTTGAGGTTTTGGAATGGCTCGAGGAATCATATCATTGAACATGTTATGGCAAACGAACAGAAAGCCCAATGATAAAATACAAGATTAATAATTCTCCTCTGTATTTGTAACATGCACTCTTTCACTTTTTATGACAGATTAATTTGTGAAACAAAACATGAAGCAAGTAGAGTCCATAGAGTTCTGACAATGTGGAAACCAGAATCATCCACAACATAAATGACAAACTGTTATTAAATATCAGTTGTAGAGCAAAAGATAGACAGTGATATATGCATGGGCATCTGCAGAAATTTTTCCAAGAGGGTGCAAGATTCTAAATTTGCTAGTTTTAATGTAACCAATTAAGTGGGTATGAAAATGTATTAAGCCCTATGAACTAAATTAGACAAGAAGTACACAAAACTTACTGTACCTCAAAAGCTGGAAATTTGGGTGTTTATCTGCTTAGTATTTTGAAGGCACATTAATTTTGCACCTAAACATTAAGCACATTTAAATAGTATATGCTAAAAAATCTACTTATATTATTAAGATTAATGTGGATGACATCTTATGATTCAACTACCATATCTGAAATTACATCCTCTTATCATTAAATGTAGGATGTCCAACACATTATGAACTAAAGCTAGAAAATATTCACAAAAATGATTTATTTTGACTTGCATTATGTTAGGCAGAATTGGAAAATTAAAAACCTGATATAAGGAAAAAGTCAGAATGATAGAGAGAATCCTGTAGGATGACAACAAAAATGCCACTTTTACAAAGGTTTATTCAGCTCTGTTATTGTCTGTAAGACTTTGTTTGCTTACAAGACTTCACATCTGTTCACATTAATGGACTTATTGCGTTATTTTCATTATTCCCATTTTTAGTGCAAGCTGGAATAACTGAATTTGAAGAAAATTAACTTTGAACCTGCTTTTTTTTTTTTTTTTTGGATAAAAGTGTAGCCTAGGGCCAATATCCCACTGGATGAATGTGAAAAACCTTCAAACACCATTGTCAGACTGATTGGTAGAATCAACTTTTAACAACCTGGGACTGCATCAAGCTAATTCATATCCCTCCAACTTTTCCCATTATTGTGCAGTATGCCAAATATGCCACATATGGGGCTGTGTTTTACCCACAGACAAAGGTCCCAATCCAGGAGAGCATATTTTTATGACCTTGGAATTTCATACTTTTCTCAACTAATATTTTTGGGATAAAGTATCAATTTAGGAATCCATAATCTAGCATAACTGTGTTCTTATTGCTGTACTACAATAGCTCTTTCATGTAAAATTGAGTGGAGAATCAGCAGACCATCATGGATTTTCTTTTCCAACAGACACGTGGTAAACTATATCATGCACCAGATAACCAGATGGAGGGGTGTCATTACAGGAAATGTGAGTAGATGAAAGGCATGTATAACGCTGCCAAGTTTATGTGGTGGGAATTGGGGATAGCACCCATGCACCATGGTGTTAGACCAACTCCTTTCTGCAACTCGGTAAGTGCTGAATGAGGAAGTGACAGAAACCGAATTCCAGGTTCCATAAAGATCTGTATCCATCTTGACCACAGATCAGCATCAAAATCAGAGCTGGCTCAAATAATTGGTGTGCTTTTCTGTAAAAAGAGTGACAACTGTGAAAACCCAAGATACACAGTGATTATGTAGCTTTTGTTGTGGTTGGCAATGTTAAATCTGCAGTACCCAGATTCGAGGAGGGTGCATGTCTATGGACATGAAGAAAAAAATTTTCTGTTAAGTAAGATAGAGACAACTTGCAGATGATGGTGAAACAAATGTGTGTGAAGTCTTATGGGACTTAACTGCTAAGGTCAACAATTCCTAAGCTTACACACTACTTAACCTAAATTATCCTAAGGACAAACACACACACCCATGCCCAAGGGAGGACTCGAACCTCTGCCAGGACCAGCCGCACAGTACAAGACTGCAGTGCCTTAGACCGCTCGGCTAATCCCACGCGGCGATGGTGAAACACCACTAAAGCATGTAATGGATGAAGAGTGAAAAACAACACAGATTAGAAGTCCTCTTGAAACCTTGATGTGACACAGAAACAGGTTTTATCTTACGTGTTTCAGCTTGTATATTGGCATTTGCCTGTCATAAGTGTTGTCCATGTCATTTGGCATGATCACTAAAGTGGTTGCTGCTGCAACCACATCCTCTGTGTTCCCAAAAAGTAAAATCATCTATTAGTCATAGGTGTTCCGTCCTACAGCAACTTGCTGAATGTAATTTAAAAGTTGATGATGCCACGGAACATGTGAGGCTGTCAGACGATGTTTGTTCCATTCCTTACATATTACTTTTGTAAAAACAGTGGTCCTTCAAAAGTCTGAACTGTGTCAGTAAGAATTTAAATAATAAAATATGGTATGACTTACTGGCACATTTTTTTCAAGTGCTAGACATTACTGAAAATGCAACAAAACTCCTGAGCTGCATCATGTTAAGCATGCTAAAACATAACTAGGGCACTGTTCTATTATTTGAACTATTTTGGGAGTTGTTAACTGCAGTATTACCAGTCATCCATAAGGCATATTTGTTTTGGTAAATTAAATATTGAGGATTGGTTCCTCACAAAGGGAATACTGTAGTGAGCTTCAGGTATGTGTGATGAGTGATAGGAATATCAGCGTCAACACGCTGATATTACCACCACATTTCTGTTTTTTCCTCCTCTTGATGCAATGATCTGGTGTTCTCATTTACATTTCCCTTGAGTTAAGCAATCTCTGGAAGAATTCAGAGCTATCATATACGAGGGTGAGTCAATTAAAACTTTAAATTTCTAATAACAAATGTAAATTTCTGCGCTGTTAGCCTGTAAGTTGGTAAGCGTGCTACAAACAGCGTACATAATGGCCTGTAGGTGGCAGCATAGTTCAGATGGGCCACATACCGTTGTAGTATCAGTATAAAAATGGCCGCCCCACTTGCGACTTGCACCAGGGAAGAACAGCGTTCTGTTATTCGGTTTTTGCGCAGTGAAATTCATCATCGAATGAAGGTTCAGTACGATGATGCATGTTTGTCATAGCAGAAAATCTATGAATGTAGTAGGATGTGAGGTGTGACTTCAGTGGAAGATGCTCCTCGTCCAGGCCAGGCACAACGAATTCTGACTCCACAGAACATTGCAGCTGTTGAAGCCATAGTGAAGGAAAACCGCCGAGTGACACTGAATGACATTGCAGCATGTTTACAGATTAGTCATGGGTCAGCACACCACATTGTGGAGTTTCACAAAGTGTCTGCAAGATGGGTGCCACGGCAACTGACTCCTGAAATGAGAGAATGACATGTTGGTGCTTGTGAACTTCTTCAGCACTTCAAACGAGAAGGTCATGGTTTCCTTGCAAGAATCGTTACTGGGGACGAAACCTGGGTTCACTTCCACCAACCGGTAAAGAAGAGAGCGAGCAACGAATGGCACCTTTCCTCGTCACCAAAACCACAGAAGTTTCGAACAGAACCACCAGCAGGGAAGGTTATGCTGACACTCTTTTGGGACAAAAAAGGCGTCATTTTGGAACGTTACATGCCTAGAGGGACCACTGTCACCAGTGCATCCTACACAGATCTCCTAAAAAATTATCTGAGGCCTGCAATCAAATCAAAGTGACGTGGATTGCTGTCAGCAGGTGTCCTTTTGCAACATGACAATGCAAGGCCCCACACTGCCCATACAACAGTTGCAACAATTACAGACCTGCATTTTGAGTGTCTTCCTCATCCACCATACACACCAGACCTGCCCCAAGTGATTTCCATATGTTTGCACTTTGTAAACTCTGGAGGACTTGCATTGAGCGTGGGGGACATTATGTTGAAAAGTGATACAGCTTTCTACCACTTCTGCACAATAAATGATATTTAATAAAATATTTAAGGTTTTCATTTGACGCACCCTCGTATATCTATGTATTTTGTGTTGGTCAAAAATTGCCTAAAACTGTACGCAAGTCGTAAGGTAGTTTGTGTTTTGTGTTGATCTACAGTCCTCAATAAGATCAAATCATCCTTGAAAACAATCAAAAACGTACTAAGAACACCTGAACATATCATTTCACACTTACTAATTATGGCTGAGCTCTGTTCTATTTTGTTTCTTGAAAAGCATTGTTAAACTTTCTCAATTTTGTAAGCTTTCATATCCTTCTTATGAAGATATACGCTCATCGTGGCATATGAACAGAGTTTAAATCCAGTGACACATTCTGTTTCTGTGTGATGCTGTTATGATACAGTTTCTTCTCTTTACTAAAATTTAAGCTCCAAATCAATCATCATGCTGCATCTTAACCTTTCTGTTAGTAGCTTGTGGTAGATCCAATACACTGAAACGGTTTGGTGAGTTATTTCTGTAATCTGAATGCTAAGTACATTTGCAGTACTGTAGTGCTTAAAATTGTAACATTTCAACAGCACTCGTATAGGGGACGAACATTGACAGCCAAGTTTGCATAGCGCCAAGTGAAGCCACTATTGTTATTATTATTTAATGCTCTTCTTTTAGTTAGCTATGTAATACTTTAATTCTCTTAGGGCATAAAACATCTTGCCAATATGATGCTCTAAAACAGAGAAATGGATATATGTGGGAAACGGTACCTAGTAACTAGACAATTGGAGATGTGGGAGATTAGTATTTACTACTTGACACTGAAGTCAGCACAGCACTGGCAGCATGCTCACATCCTTTAAATTTCTGCTGACTGTAGCAGTACTGGAAGAATGTGGTGATGTTCTAGGCTGCTTCTTACTTTTCTGCCTGGCAAGTTACGTTTCATTAATGTCTTATTGGCAATGAACTCGTGTTTTGTACACAGGCATAGCCAATCCTATAGATATTAGTATCACACATTTTAGCTACCCATTTAACAAAATCAGCTGCAGGTAATCGATTTATGCAGCACATAGTGCCTTGGCAGTGCAAGAGAAGCTTATTCTGAGTCTATAGTATTTGTGTGTGAGTGATGTAGTGATCTGTAAGTTGGCATTTCATATTTGTATTGTGGACAGTGAGGACTGATGCAAACTAGGTGTTAGAGGTTTTATACCAATTTAATTACCATCATTGTCACATGACGCATTTGCAGAGAAAAGAGGAGAGACACCTGCAAACTTTATATTTGGTTTGATCAAGAAACTTGAAATTGTCACTATCACTGAAATCCTGTAGAATGAAGAACTGGTGCAAATGCCTTCCAAGGACATAACTGATTTTGAACAAATTTATGAGACTTTTAGTGATAATTGAAACAAAAAATAGTGGGTGGTCATTGAAAACAATTATGCATCACTTCAGAAAGGCCGAGGGCAGGGACATCTGTCTCATTACCAAAGATGTCATGAACAACAAAGAACAAAACGTGAAAAACTGAAGGTCATATCAGAGTACATTTGGTGTATTTTCCAAGTGGTAAGCCGGCCAGTGTGGCCGAGCTGTTCTAGGCGCTGCAGTCTGGAACCGCGCGACCGCTACGGTCGCAGGTTCGAATCCTGCCTCGGGCATGGATGTGTGTGATGTCCTTAGGTTTAAGTAGTTCTAAGTTCTAGGGGACTGATGACCTCAGATGTTAAGACCCATAGTGCTCAGAGCCAGCCAATCCAAGTGGCAAGGGTCAAGTCCATGGCTGTGGATGATCTCAATACAAGGCTGTCAGCATAGGCCTACACAAAAGCTAGAGTGCTTGGACACAGGGGGCCATCATCATTGAAGACTCCAAAGTTGGCAGACCAAGTGCAGTGGTCGTTCACCAGCAGTCGCTACTGCAATGAGTGCAGTCCAACCCCAAGCAGCAGCAGGTCCCATCACCAGTGCAGCAGTTCCACCAGAGCATGAGGCTTGACCACATGCAGAGGCACCATCTGCAGTGGCAGTTCCAGCTACTTTCCAGTTACTCCTCAGTTATGTTTGGGATCCACCCATTATAGTTCTCAATGACACCAGGGAGCAACTTAGCAGTACAGTGATGCACATTGCTAATCAGTGTTTACTTCATCTCAGAGACATCAACTCATCCATGGCTAGTACAATTATCTTTCTGAAACCTTGACCTCAGCCAGATGCAATTGAACTATTGTTCAGAGACTTTCTATTGTACATGCCAATGCCATCATTAGGCAAAAGACTTTTTACTGCACCAGAGGCCTATCTTCAATTTGTAAGTTGACTATTCTCCGTATAACTTTTTTAAGATGATGTTTGTCATGCTCTGATTGCCGTGCACCTTTCTGAACAGAATTTTATTTTGTATGCATGTCTACTTCTCAGGCACACATTGATCGGTGCTGACGCTAAGAACTACAACATCTGGTGACAAGGAAAAATAAGATTTTGAAACTGCTGTTTGAATTCGAGAAAATTTGTGCCTGTTTCAGATATGGCTGTTACCCACCAGCATTTACATTTACTTAGATGTCCTTATCACAGAATTCATGCAGAAGACAACTTCCTGAGTATATACTGTATTTCATTGTTGTGCAGTACTCTGCTTTCACTTTTCTTAGAATTAGTCATTACTTGAACTTTTACTTGTCATTGTTGTGCCAGAAATGTCACTTGTACAAGTCGCTCAGTTTCAGGCACTAAAGATCCAAAAATATAATGGATAGTATGAATAGAGTCTTGGAGTTCCAATCAAACATAACAGCATGGCACCCTGCTACCCAGGCCACGCTGAAGCATTCTAAATCTGCCTGTGCACCTAAGTTCCGAGAATATGATGTACAGCAGGAAGATTGCACTGAGTATTTTGCACAGCTGCAGGCACATTTCTCAGTCTATCACATACAATGTACAGAGTGATTTGCTCATTTTCTTTCAACAGTCAGTGTTGAATCTCACCAGTGGTTTTGTAAACTGTTTCCCGCAACTTGTACTGAGAATGTTACCTTTGACAATTTAGGAGCAGTTTTAGAGAAGCATTTTGATGAACAGATTTCTGTAGCAGCTGCAAGGTTTAAATTTTTTTACATTGTGTAGAAAGCAGCAAACTATCAAACAATAGCCTGCATATTAGAGAGACTTAACCCGACAGTGCAAATTAAAATGTGAATGTGGCAAATATTATAGTGATGAGAGTTTCATGATGCCATTATCCAAAATGTTTCAGACACTTGTCTTAGAGTTCAAATTCTCAGACTCCCAGGCCCTATTCTCAAGCAGGTTGTCGATTTGCTGGGTCACCAAGACATATTTGATATAGTGATGTTCAGGCTAGTGGCAGTAGTAAACAGCCTATGGATGCAGGCTATGTACCGTGGCCCAGTGTGAACTGGCCCAGCCCAACATGTCCTGTGCAATCAGGTGGAAGTAGCAAAGACCTGCCTCTCACTAAGGAACCGATAAACAAAGTAAAGTTATGTCCACAATGCTTCAACGCACGTAAGTGGCAAGCTTGTCCTTGTAGAAAAGCACAATGCTTTAAATGTAGCAAATGTAGACACATTCAATCAGTCTGCATGCAAAACAATTTCAGAACAAGTCAGGTGTTCGTTCATTAGAAAAGCAAGATTATAGTGTGACTATAATTGTGTCAAAACCAGTTCCTGAGGCAAACATCGTTAAGTCTGCCAGTTCCAAATCAGTAGTTAAATCAGTCACAAAGCGATAGCATTGTCCTCAATCCAGAGAAAAGCTAAGTTATTCATGTCTTTGAACGTTTCTCAACAACATCTGCATATGCAACTGGACACAGTAGCATTAGTCACTGTGTTAAACATATTAACAATTACGTAGTCACTGTGTTAAACATATTAACAATTACGTAGTCACTGTGTTAAACATATTAACAATTACGTTAGTCAAAACTTTTGAGAGTCGCAAACTGTACTGTCCACTTACAATAGAGGTGATATTCCGGATCTTGTGATGTGTGCTCTACCTGCAACTTCTAAAAAAGAAACTAAAACTGTGTCATTTATGGTACTATGCACAAAAGACAGTCCAAATATTTTTTGTATTGATACTGTAGGGGTACTGTAGGGGTTCACTACATAAAGGAAAACACTTGTGTGGATTTTATACTGTGAACGACCACCTTTATTGCACCGCACAAACACACTTGATACATACGTTAATGCGGGAAAACGAACACTTATCGTGTCCTCCAAAGAACCCCGCTCGTAGAGAAAATCTCTCAGTGTCTTGTCGACTATCGACTTGTCACTCCCACACAGCCCCCCCCCCCCCCCTGAAGTGCGGAGCACCCGGTATGGTGGGGTACTTAAACTTCACCTCTCGGCCTGCCCGAGTGCGGATAGTGCGGGTGTGGGTGCTGCTTGCTGATTCTGTTGCTGCATTAGGCCCCCTGGTGTGGGGCTCATGTGGGACACAGCTGTCTGGTTCTGCGGAAGGTGTGGGTTCGTTGCAAGTTGTGTTTGAAGTCGTCTGTGAGACTGTCGTCGGTGCTGTCATTGTCCAAGCGGGTTTTACTCACTCAATGGAAACTTTGGTCAACTTTCCCTGGAGGAGGATATCCATTGTGTGTGTGTCCCGTCCTAGCACTTGGTATGGTCCAGTGTACGGTGGCTGTAACGAATGACATACCAGGCCTGTGCGGAGCATGATGTGGGAACAAGTATCGAGGGACTTGTGTATGAACACTGGATGCGTGCCGTGCTGAGATGTCGGGGCTGTACGTAGTGTCTCTGCCTGCTTCCTCATTTGTTGCAAGAGGTGGGGTAGTTGTGTGTCATCTGGGAGAGGAACTGGTGCAAGGAATTCTGCTGGAACTCGGAGTGGTTCCCTGTATACCAACTCTGCCGAGGAACAATTGATGTCTGTTTTTAATGTGGTCCGCAGCCCCAACAAAACCAATGGCAACGCTTGAGTCCATGAGTCCTTGTGGCACATCAGGGCAGCCTTTAAGGTCCGGTGCCACCTTTCCACCAAACCGTTGCTGGCCGGGTGGTAGCTAGTAGTACGGTTTCATTGTAAGCCGCAGAGTTTTGACAGTTGTTGGAACAGTGTTGACTCGAACTGGCGTTCTTTGTCGGTGGTAACGAAAAAGGGGCACCCAAAACGAGCCATCCAAGTTTCCAAGAATGCGCATGCAGTAGTCTCTGCAGAAATGTCCCTGATTGGTGTAGCCTCTGCCCACGGCGTGCAACGATCCACTGCCATAAACAAGTACCTGTAACCTTCTGAAGGGGGGAGGGGTCCAACCAAGTCAATGTGTACATGCCCAAAACGTGCCGTTGGGTTTGGGAATTGTCCTACTGGAGCGTGAACATGGCGTCCCACTTTGCTACGTTGACACTGATAGCAGCTGTGGGCCCACTCCCATGTATCTTTCTTGATTGAAGGCCACACAAAACGGTCTGTCACTAATTTCACTGAGGCATTGGTTCCCGGGTGTGCCAGGTTGTAAATGCAGTCGAATACCTTTCGTCGGAACTGGGGGGTGATGTATGGGCGTGGTCTAACCGTGGAGGTGTCGCACCATACCTTACATGGGCTGCAGGGGACGTCCACAAGTTGTAAACGTAGGCCAGTGGACGGGTCCACCAACAAGGATTGCAGCTGCGTATCTGAAGCCTGAGCCCTTGCCAATTCGGAATAATCTAACATTGGACTTATCCCATTAATACGTGAGAAATAGTCTGCCACAATGTTTTTGGCACCATGGATGTGACGCACGTCTGTCGAAAACTGGCATATAAACTCTATATGGCGGGCCTGGCGGGGGGAACGTGAATCGCTGACTTTGTAGAAAGCTGCCACGAGAGGTTTGTGGTCGGTGTATATGGTGAATTGCCTGCCCTCAACTAAGGGGCGGAAGTGCCTGACGCTTTCATACATTGCGAGGAGTTCCCTGTCATATCCACTCCAACGAGTTTGACTCATCTGTAGTTTTTGTGAGAAGAAACTTAGTGGCTGCCAATGACCCTTCAGTCTCTGGGACAGTGCTGCCCCGATTGCGACTTGGCTTGCGTCCACTACTATGGCTAGCTGAGCTCCTCGTGCAGGGTGTGCAAGCCCCACTGGGTTGTGAAGGCTGTTTTGCACTGCCTTGAAAGCTGAGTCCATCTCGGGTGTCCATGGGAGTGGGCGCTTGCCAATTTTGTTGTGTCCGGCCAAGGCATTGTTCAGTGGCGCTGCTGTTCCGGGGAGGTGGCGACGATAGAAATTTATCACCCCTAGGAACCGTCGGAGATCATGGTAGGTTTGAGGCCGTGGTAGGGTAGGCAACAACTCCAGGTTCTCTGGCAGTGGGAAAATGCCCTGAGCTGACACTTTATAACCCAGGAAGGTTACAACGGGTTCTCCAAACACGCACTTGTCCTTGTTAAGTGTAATTCCATGAGCACTAAGCCTGCTTTGCACCTCGCTTACGTGTTTCTAATGGTCAGAAACATTCTCCGAAAACACCAGAATATCGTCTAAATAGGCGAAACAATATGGTAGTCCTCTTAGTACACTGTCTAGGAACCGTTGCCATGTCTGGGCCGCATTTTTCAGCCCAAATGGCATCACCAAAAATTCAAACAGCCCGAATGGGGTTGTCACTGCAGTCTTTGGTATGTCCTGCTCTGCCATTGGGATCTAATTATAAGCATTACGGCAATCCAAAACACTGAATATGGATGCCCCGGCCAGTGAATGGGTGAAATCCAGTATATGTGGCACAGGGTATCTGTCTGGAACAGTTCGGGCGTTCAAAGCTCGCTAATCACCGCATGGGCGCCATGACCCACTCTTTTTACGGGCGAGATGCAGAGGAGAGGACCACGGACTGTTGGATGGCTGTATGGTTCCTTCCTGTAGCACCACATTGAAAATGGCCTCGGTTTCCCGCAAGCGATCAGGTGCAAGCCTGTGAACACGTGAGGAGACTGGTGGGCCCGGAGTTGTACGGATGTGGTGCACCGTCTCATGCTTCGCCCTGCTCTTTCTTGTTCCCTGATGTGGTTTGGGTGTCGCCTTTGTGGTTGAAACAGCAGGAGCCTGTTGTTGTGTCGTTAACTGTTTTGATGTCGTTTGAGCCATGTGCCGGTCAGCTTCCTTCGTTGCTATGGTGTCCTCCCAGGTGGATGCACTGAGGTTATCTACCCTTTGGCATGCATGAGAAGTCGGACGTCCTTGTATTCCTGGAATAACAAATCCATTGACAGAATGGACGAGTTGTGACTTGTGTAAATCCATGGACAATGCATGTTTTGCCAGGAAATCAGCACCTAGTAAAGGTTGGTCGATATCGGCCATAACGAAGGTCCAGTTGCATTCTTCTGGTAGCCCAGTGTCCACTGGCAGTGTTTTCTGTCCATATGTGTGGATGACTGAGTCGTTGACTGCTTTCAAAGTGGTCTCTTCAGTGCGTTTGTCTGAAGGGAAGAAATTTACAGGCAGAGTGCTGACATCTGAGCCGGTGTCGACCAAGAACATCCATCCTGTAGAGCGATCAGGAACGAAAACTCTTTGTGAAGCAGCGTACCTTACAGCTGTGGGAGAAGTCGATCCACATAACGTAGGCTCGTGCTGAAATGGGGGTGTTCCCCTTCCATGCGTCTGTGAGTTTAGGCGCAGTTGCTTGTTGTCACGGTTGGCTGCGCCTAAAGCAGGCCGTGGGATGCGTTTGGGTGCGAGCACGGTGTCTTACATTTCGTAGCTTGCGCGCCGAAGCGCTGTGGAACCAGCAATAACCGGTGCCGTTGTTTGCGCGACGCGGCACTCGCGTCGGCTGGAGACGACGCGTGTGTGTGTCAGCCGCCGCAACGTCACGTGGCTCTAGCCGCTGCAGCTGGGCGGTCAGCTGATCGATGGCAGCGCGGAGAGATCGGAAATCTTCGGTCGCGTCCGGCGCTCGTCGTGCGGTCGTGGCAGCACAAGCTGGAGGCGCCGCGTCGACCGGCTCCGGCCGTGCTCGGCTGGTGTCGTTGGCCGAGGTGGTTGCGGCGGCGGCCACTGTGGTGCGCGAGTCGAACAGGGAGTGCGCTCTATCGGCTACTTGCAGCAACTCGCTTAATGGCCGGCCCTCGTAAGCAATTAAGGTTAAGCCCACCTGCGGAGGCAACTGCTGTTGCCATATGTGCAAAAGTAATGTGTCTGAGAACATGGAAGGGTCCACCATAGCACGTAAATGCCGGTAAAAGTCTGAAGGCGACCTGTCACCGCGTTTCTCGTGGTACAGGAGCTGTGATATCCGCTGATCCACCGGTTTTCTACAACGCGAAATTAAAGCCGTCTTGAGAGTGGCGTAGGCTTGTTGTGGTGGGGGTTGCATAATCATATCCGATACCACTGACCACGCACGTTGGTCCAGGTTGCATATCACTAGCGTGAACTGTTCAAAATCGTTGACTATTTGTTGCTGCACGAAAATGTTCTCCATAATAGTGAATCAAATTTCCGGACGCTCGGGAACGAAAGGTGGGGGTCGAATTTGTAACCGCGACGCGGGTGGCCCACGATCACTGGCGAATGGAAAGTGCGAAACTCGTGGGAGCGGTACCGACGCGGGTGATGAAAACGGGAGCACTTTGGGTCTGATATCGGCGTGTCCTGCGCGCTGGTTGTGCGAGGCAATGTCCTGTGGCGGCGGCGCGGGACCCGCCGGCACACGCGGCGCGGTTGGAAACGTAACGTCGTGGGCGAAGTCGGTTTGAGATGTAGGCGTCCGTGGCACTGTGAACTGAGGGTTTTGCTGCATCGTGTCGAGCTCCATTTTGATGTTTTGGATGACGCCGTCGATGTTGCGGAAGAGGTTCTCTGCAGACGACATGTCGATACGAGACGCCGCGGAAAATATCTCAAGAAACTTGCCTACTGCCACACTGCTTAGTTACGGTGTCACCACTTAAGTAGGGGTAATTTCACTACATAAAGGAAAACACTTGTGTGGAATTTATACTGTGAACGACCACCTTTATTATACCGCACAAACACACTTGATACATACGTTAACGCAGGAAAACGAACACTCATCGTGTCCTCCAAAGAACCCCGCTCGTAGAGAGAATCTCTCAGTGTCTTGTCGACTATCGACTTGTCACTCCCACAATACCTTAGATTTGTCTGGCATACAAATACAGGAAAATGTTTTGTCAGTCAACACATTAATACCTAACAACATTTTATCTGAACTGGGCAATGAATTTCGGGGCCTCTTTCAAGACTCATTAGGCAAGACCAATGATTTTGAAGCTTGTATTACTCTGCAAGCAAATGCACAATAAAAAATGTTCCAGGCACAGCCAGTCCTATACGCCATTGGTAGAGGGATGAAGAATGAAATGTATTTGGCTGTCAAGATGGCAGTGAATTAGGCCATTCACATCTACCAAAACCCAAAGAAACTCTGGTCATATGTAAAGATTGTCAATGAGGCCAATGTTAGTGTTCACAAACTTACGGATGACCAAAGAATCGAAACTGAAGCTATTAAACCAAAATCCACACCAGTGGAAAGATGGGAGCTATCAAACAAGGATGCAGGATGCAGTGGGATCTCTGTCAGATTGCATACGGAGTTTACAGCTGAATTAGCTCCCATTTTCACTATAATATATCATACATCTATTAACAACAAACTATCCCTATGATTACAAAAGAGCACAGGTCACACCTGTGTACCTGAAGGATAACAGAAATGATCCAGAAAATTGTCATTCGGTCTCATTGACAGCCCATCTATTGTAGAATCCTTGAACATGTCCTGAGCTCAATCGTTGCAAGTTACCTGAAACAAAATGACCTCCCCCATGTCAACCAGCACGAATTCCAAGAACATTGTTCATGCAAAACCTACTTGTGCTTTTCTCATGTGACATCCTGATAGCCATGGATCAAGGAAATCAGACGACTGCAGAATTTATAGACTTCTGAGAAGCATTTCACCTAGTACCATACCAAGGTTTACTAATTATGAATATATTGAGTATCAAACAAAATTTTTGACACAGTTGAAGATAACTTGGTAGACAGGATATAGTAGGGGAGAGTGGGGCACTCTGAACCACGGGGCACAATGAATCAGGTAGCATAATTTCAGTATAAGGTGGTAAATTATTTTTTCCTCTGTGCGTGTGTGTCAGTACTGCTCTACCAAGTGCCACTTGTTTTCTGCAGCATCTAGTTCCCGCCATTAGTGTTGTACTGGTGATATGTTAGTTTCGCAACAGTGAAGTAATTTTTGGGGACATAGATAGTTTGAATTTTGTTCAGTCCTTTGTCACCAAATTTTAGAGAAAGTATGTCATTGTAACAATATCAATACTGTATTTTAATGATAAAGATCTTCAAATATTAACAATGTTCATACATAACGTCACATGAGCTTTGTTTGAAATATGTACTGTAGGGTCACATTGAACCAAGCTCTCCCGGGGCACAATGAGCCATGGTGCATTGTGCCCGAGGAATCTTTTAATTGTCCAATACAAGCACTCTGTACTTTGTTTCCTTAGCATGGGTAAAACATATGTGTAGGAATTTAAGGCTTTTAAATCACAGACGTTCAGCAGTCCTGTTTTGTATTATCAGGTTTGGAGATGTTTCTTTCATACCGCAGCATACTTAATAAGGGCATGGCAGTTCGCCAAGCAGCTAAATCTCATTTAATACCTTACCCAACTGTACATTGATATGTTCAAGACATTAAATGTGGCTCCAGAGAAAGATTGACACCAAACTATGACAATTGTAAGGTATTTTCTGTGGAGCAGGAGAAAGAATTAGGTAAAGAATGAAGCTTTTGTTCCAGATAGCAACATACTTTATGTGCTCCCACGACTTGCTACTGATGATGTGACAAAGAGACAAAAATCATATTTCAAATTTGAAATCAGCTTTGAGTCCACTGATGTTCGGTAATTCCAAAATAAGTAACATGATTGTGTGCCTACAGATTTAATTATATGATTCACACATGGAATGTATGTACGCGTTATGTTTAAAGTATATTTACACTTGCTTTGTGTGCTAAATAGGTTCTTTCAATGAACCTGTTTAAAGTGGTTCATTGTACCCCAAACGTCGGGCACAATGAACCATTTACCAAATTTTCTTCAAAGGCCTGCAGCTAAAAAACAATTAATGACAATGCAATCATATAAGGCCATTCGATACTTGAATGATTAAACTGTAACATCTGTAAATCACAACTCTGTAGTAAAATTATTGGATGAATAACACAGAGAAATATTTTTTATGGTTCAATGTGCCCCACTCTCCCCTATGTTACCTTAGATGAATAGTAATCAACAGAGATCAAAGCACTTGAGATGTGCCCATAAAAGTGTGCTGGAACATTTGTTGTTCATGTTATATGTTAATGATATGGCAGACAATATCAAACCAGAACCTCAGACTTACCCCAAGTGACGCAGTTTTCTGCGTGAAGTATTCTCTGAAAAAAAGGTACAAGAACATTCAGTCAAATCTTTATAAAATTTTGAGGTGGTGCAAAGATAAGCAATTTGCTTTAAATGCACAGAAAAGTAAAGTAATGCTCCTCACAAAATGAAAAACAGACATAGTATACAATGGCTACAATATCAGTGAAACACACTTATTACTAGTCATCTTGTACAAATACCTGGGTGTAACAATTGGTAGGATTACGAAATCAGTTAACAGTAAATATGCATCCTATGGAATGAACAAATGACAAGAAAGCAGCACAAAAGACAATACCACCATGTAAAAAGACTGTGGAGGAACCTGTACCAGAGTGGACAGAATACAAAAACAGCAGATTGCAACAAGACCCCAGGCTGAGGATAGCATCCAAACAATATGTGAATGATTTTCTTATGGCCCAATTCACTGCTGAAGAATACAACCAAGAGGAATTCCAGGGCCCCCAGGAGGTGAAAATGAAGACAGAAATGAAAAGAAGACTAGCGTCTGCTCTTCAAAGAATTAACCAGGCAAGAAATGTGCCTCTCATAGAACTGAATAATTCATTAACTCTCCTATTTCAAAATGTAACGGGCGTAACCAGTAAGTTATATGAGCTAGAGGTCCTTTTCAATGACACATCCAGTTGATCAGTACCTTTTGCAGGGAAACACACAGAGGGAGTGGAGCATGTATATGAGTATCAAAGGAAATCAGGTTTAAAAATATTTGCTGTATTGTAAAGGATTTTGAGTATTGTTTATGTGAATTAACAGAAAGAAAAATTATAATTGCATATGAATATAGGCAATTCTGAATTGTTCTCTGAAAGTGTGGAAAATCTTCTGAACTGTCTCAGTAGTCAGTCAAAATACATAATTATGCTTGGGGATTTCAATGTTAATTTTAAGCACAACTCTAAAAAAAGGGCAGAAACTGGTCAATCTACTAAAAACATACAATATGGACATATGTGTAGAAGATATCACCAGATATGACAGCAGAAGTGGAAGTACTACTGATCAAATAGTCATTGATAAATCAAAATGTAGTTTTAAATCTCAGGTATTGGATATAGGCTTCTCTAACCATCAAGTAATTAAATTGACTGTAAATGAATCTTATGAGGAAAGAGATATATTGAGAGAAGAATAATTAATGACAACAGCATTAGGGTCTTTAATCTTATGTTAAAAAATGTAAAATGGAACATCGAAACCAATACTTCTGTAGACATAAAATTCATCAAGTTCCTGTCAAATTATAAATACTGTTATGATATTTCAATTTTTCTGAGTAAAACAAAAATAAACAAAAACTCAAATTCATGGTTAACAAGTGACATTAAAGAGTCATCAGAAAGTCATAGAACGCTATATAGCATGCAAAGCAAAATAACATCTTAAAACTTTATGTAAAGTATTATAGAAAAAAAGCACAGGAAAGCTATAGTTGCTGCAAAAAAGAAGCACAATGATTCCTATATCAGAAAAGGAAACATCAAAATGAAATCTGTGTGGAAAGTTATGAATAATCATAAGGGGAAATATTAAAATACAAGTACTACATTAAACATAAAGCAAATAAATGAAGTTCTTGATCAACCAATTCTAATAGGTAATGATAGGAAAACCATCACCACAAGTACATATAATCCAAAGACACAGGTAATAACTCCAATAAATAAAAAGACAATGTTCCTATATCCCGTAATACTTGAAGTAGTACAAAGGGCTATCAGTAAAGTAAAGAGTAAAATGACCTGCACATTTGTTTGTATCACTGACGAAATTATTAAACATAGTGCCAATAATGCTGTCTCTCAACTTGTGTAAATAATCAATAACTCCTTTGAAATTGGTGTGTTTCCAAGTAAACTTCAGTAGTCAACAGCAATAACAGTTTATAAAAGTGGTGACAAGTTTGACATTAAAAATTGCAGACCACCATCACTATAATCCACATTTTCGAAAATAATTGAAAGAATAATGTATGACAGATTGCTAGACTTCGAAAACAAATATAAAATTCTGGTAAAGGAACAGAATGGTTCAGAATAGGGAAATCTACAGAAACAGCTCTCTTCAATTTCCTAAAACTTGTTTAGAAAGCTATAGAGGAGAAGCAACTGGTCTGTGGGTTGATTTTCGACGTTTCCAAAGTGTTTGATCTTATAAATCATAATCTACTACTGTTATAACTATATAATTATGGTGTCCATGATATTTCCAATCAGTGGTTCAAGTATTTAGCTAATAGAAAGCAAAGAGTGAAAATTTCTCAAGCTCATAATGTATGTAATTCTGAATATAAAAGAGTTAACTATGGGGCGCCCCAGAGCTTGGTAATGGGACCATTATTATTCTTGTAACAATTTTCAACAGCTGATACTATATTATTTGCTGGTGATAGCAGCTTCTTTATAAAAGGGAAGAATGATTATGAGATGCAGCAAAAGATTGAAAAAATAGCAGAAACGTCTGAAAAATCGTTTAAAGATAATTGTCTGGTTGTCAGTAACAATAAAACTGTATGGATGATCTTCAACCATGTAAGACACAAAAATAGGACCAATGTAAAATTCACATTATCGAATAGCGAAATTCAGGAAAAGAATTACATAGAATTTTTAGTATTACATGTGGGTGAGCATCTAAGATGGGAAAACACGTAGAATGATTAACAAAAAAATTAACAAGCATTGTTACATATTAAGCATGCTTAAAGTTTGGTGCAATACTGAAACAGTGCTTATTATGCATACATCCCTAGTCTACTGTGGTATGGTGTAGTATTCTGGGGAAGTGCCTCTGTCACAAAGCAGTCTTTTAAACTTCGAAAGAAAGCTGTAAGATTAATAAGTGATGTTGCTTACAGACGATCATGTAGAAGTACCTTTAAGGAATCTATATTTGTATTTGAAATAATCTACTTCATTAAAAACCATCAAGTTTCTGCTTTTAACAGTGAGACTCACAATTATCAAACAAAGAACGGGGGTGATTATCACAGGGATGTACACAGAAAATCAAGACAGTGTTGTTTACAAAGCAAACATTCTTTACAGTGTTTTGCCTGATAACATCAAACAATACCAGACATTAATACTTTTAAAAAAGATATAAAAATGTACTAATAAACAACAGCTGCTACACCATTAATGAATACCTATAATTTTGCTCAAATCTGCAGGTCTCCTCATAATCTGTCTAAACAAAAATTCATAATTATCAGGGTATTCTTAGATAAAACTGAACTGCTTTCATCAATGTATGTATCTAATTCTGCACATAACTATAGTGCCATAAGTTACTATGCCTATTTCAGTAAAGTTGTCATATTTAATAGTTTTAGTAAAATCAATTTTATCCGTATGTATGTATATAGTTTTATAATCTGATTAAGCAGAATAATGTTTCTGCTGTAAAGATGAGTTGCTGAGAATGTTAAGATTTTGTACATGATAAAAATATATAGTATTTTAGACTGTTTTGGTTTTTTAAATGTCCAATATCATTAATGTGATAATATGGGTGCTAAATAAGTAAAAGCTCACATATGGTCTGCTGTGTGTGACATAGGTGGTAGAATACTGGGAAAATCCAATCAGTCTACAAAGGAGAATGCTTATATGTCACTTGTCAATCGAATCTTAGAATATTGCTCAAGTATATGGGCCCCCACCAAATAGAATGAACAGTTGATTTGCAGTGTATACAAAGAAGGCAGAGTGACTTGTCACAGGTTTGTTTGACTCGTGGGAGAGCATCATCCAAATGTTGGATAACCTTATTTGACAGACACTTGTAGATATAGAGAAGGCATTAACAAAAGTTTACAAACAAGTGTTTAAGAAGATATATTAAGTGCAGAATTTAGAGAAATTCGCCTTCCCTTATGTATCACTTATACAGGGGCTGTAAAAACAAAATAATACTAATTACAGCGCACAAAACTGCATATGAGCAGCCATTTTTCCCATTCTCCATACTCAATTGGAACCAGAAGAAATCTTAACATGATACTGTTCTCTGTACCCACTCTCATACACTTCACAGAGGTCTGCAGAGTATATATGTATGTATGTGTATGTGTATATATATATATATATATATATATATATATATATATATATATATATATATATATATATATGGCTATTACTTGAGTGTCAGATATGTCATACATCACACAGAAGCTGAACACCTTCACAATCTGTACCCGTTCTTTACAAAACTCCAGCAGAATGGTATAAAGCCTAATTTTGATAAATGTGGATTCTTCCATAATCAAGTGCAATATCTATGGCACATCCTTATCAGTAGAGGCACAGGACTGATGCAGCTCATCTTGAAGCAGTCATTCCTTACCACTGTCAACAAACCAGAAGGAACTTTAAGGCTTCTTAGGAAAAGTAAATTATTACTCCAAATCCACACTACATAGATCTGAGTTTGTAATTGGCAATAACTGCCTACTTCTACAGATACAGCACATTACCATCAATGGCTGAGCTGCAAACCTACCTCTCACACCAGCATTGGAACTATGCACAAATCTCTTCCTCTAGCATCAATTACAGGTCATCACCAGAGTCACTCTACGCCTCCTGGAAAATGAAGAATGCAGGGTTGTTATGCCTCACTGTTTCTGCCTTCTCATCCTGCAGAATCTCCATTGTGACTAGTATGACACCATCCAAATGACAGCAATGGGCACCATAACTATTGACTGGGAATCAAATGAGGTGTTAAGTGTAAGGCCACCACATATGCAACCTGCTACAACTACCAGGTCACTCCACAGCTCTGCAGCATAGCCTGCTCCATGCTACAAGTTCCATGGAATTCACTGTAGCTTTTCTCAGCAAAATGTGACTTATCATCATTCATGCACTATGTAAATTTGAGTATGTGGTACAAATGTATTCTTCAACTACTTCTATGCCAGAATGTCTTCTATTGCAATCACTATATTAACCCAGATCTCAAACTTATTATTTTAAGGTGTCTGTCAGTTCTAGGTATCAAGCAATAGCCCACAATCTACGTCTGCTGAATTGTCTTCTTTGTGCCAGTCTACTAACAGTGACCACATATTCACAGCCCCATTCCTTCTGGCCTCAGGTGGCAAAGCAGAAGTTTCTGTACGTGGCTTCAAACAATAACTTAAGAAAAATATGTTTGTAGATAACAACAAATACAATACCGTGGTGGGATTCCTCTCTTCATATCAAACCACTCCAATTCACTCGATGTTTGTGGCCAAGATACTCCACTTTGTCAGATCTCTTATGTCACATAGTGCAACAGTTACCTCACTCAACTCACTCACACTACTTTGTGGACTCCCCAGTGTGGGATCACGCCTACAGCTGGATGTTAGGCTGGATCCCAAGTAAAGTTACTGCTCTCTGAGGTAAAAGCCAGTTGGGCAAACTTCCAATGAAATGCTCAACTTTGCCTCTGCAATTCGCCCTAGCCCCTGGATTGGGCCACAGTATGATCTTTATCCTGGGGCACCAACATCCACAGACCTTCTTAACTTCTACCCATTTACAGAGGACATCAAGGAAACCAAGGAGATGGTGCCTCTGGCAGCACTGCTGGTCTAGTACTTCAGAAAGCTTCCCAGCATGGCTGGCTGCTCCCAGGGCATGGTAGCAGGACACAGGGGACAACATCGATGGGAGTGTCACAAAAGAATCATCTTCAGATTCTGTATTGTGTTCATCCCTACAGCTGGCATCTTTGGCTCAGCTACCTGTACCACTTACCCCTTAACATTGTGCCACCACCAATGCCAGATGGGACAGTTGTGGTTGTACTGGGTAAACTGTCCTAACACTGTATCTGGTTCTAACTCACACACTGTTATTGACATAATACAATTGTTTACATAAACAGTACCCCAGGTGAGGAATCACACACAAGTCTCTGTGGCCTTCATTACTAGGTACTCACAACATGTCAAGTGCTGCCCCAACTACAACAGAATGACAAGAATATAGGTCTCATATTAGCTGTGGAGTACCTCTTTGGATATTCTAGTAACATTACCTGAACAAATCGTGAAACATGCTTTTGCCTGTTAACTTAGATACATTCTGGATTACGAGGGCAGTTCAATAAGTAATGCAACACATTTTTTTTCTCGGCCAATTTTGGTTGAAAAAACCGGAAATTTCTTGTGGAATATTTTCAAACATTCCCGCTTCGTCTCGTATAGTTTCATTGACTTCTGACAGGTGGCAGCGCTGTACGGAGCTGTTAAAATGGCGTCTGTAACGGATGTGCGTTGCAAACAACGGGCAGTGATCGAGTTTCTCTTGGCAGAAAACCAGGGCATCTCAGATATTCATAGGCGCTTGCAGAATGTCTACGGTGATCTGGCAGTGGACAAAAGCACGGTGAGTCGTTGGGCAAAGCGTGTGTCATCATCGTCGCAAGGTCAAGCAAGACTGTCTGATCTCCCGCGTGCGGGCCGGCCGTGTACAGCTGTGACTCCTGCAATGGCGGAGCGTGCGAACACACTCGTTCGAGATGATCGACGGATCACCATCAAACAACTCAGTGCTCAACTTGACATCTCTGTTGGTAGTGCTGTCACAATTGTTCACCAGTTGGGATATTCAAAGGTTTGTTCCCGCTGGGTCCCTCGTTGTCTAACCGAACACCATAAAGAGCAAAGGAGAACCATCTGTGCGGAATTGCTTGCTCGTCATGTGGCTGAGGGTGACAATTTCTTGTCAAAGATTGTTACAGGCGATGAAACATGGGTTCATCACTTCGAACCTGAAACAAAACGGCAATCAATGGAGTGGCGCCACACCCACTCCCCTACCAAGAAAAAGTTTAAAGCCATACCCTCAGCCGGTAAAGTCATGGTTACAGTCTTCTGGGACGCTGAAGGGGTTATTCTGTTCGATGTCCTTCCCCATGGTCAAACGATCAACTCTGAAGTGTATTGTGCTACTCTTCAGAAATTGAAGAAACGACTTCAGCGTGTTCGTAGGCACAAAAATCTGAACGAACTTCTCCTTCTTCATGACAACGCAAGACCTCACACAAGTCTTCGCACCCGAGAGGAGCTCACAAAACTTCAGTGGACTGTTCTTCCTCATGCACCCTACAGCCCCGATCTCGCACCGTCGGATTTCCATATGTTTGGCCCAATGAAGGACGCAATCCGTGGGAGGCACTACGCGGATGATGAAGAAGTTATTGATGCAGTACGACGTTGGCTCCGACATCGACCAGTGGAATGGTACCGTGCAGGCATACAGGCCCTCATTTCAAGGTGGCGTAAGGCCGTAGCATTGAATGGAGATTACGTTGAAAAATAGTGTTGTGTAGCTAAAAGATTGGGGAATAACCTGGTGTATTTCAATGCTGAATAAAACAACCCCTGTTTCAGAAAAAAAAAGTGTTGCATTACTTATTGAACGGCCCTCGTACAACACTGGAGGATTAGACTTTGGATACCTGATTATTCTGGTCAAATTATCTTGTTCTGTTTTGGTCTCGTAGTGAAATTTAGCTTGAAACGGATAAATTATGAAACAAATTAACTTGCATTGTGATTATTAATTCAGCGTGTGGATGAATCAGGTCATTAAAGATGTAACACAAGTTCTGAGGGGTTAAAGGATGGCTAAGGACATCAGTGTTGTTCTTTCAAAGGAACCAACCTGACATCTGTCTTGAGCAATTTACAGAAATAGTATGACATCTAAATCTGGATGGCTGGATGCAGATTTGAGCTGTCATCCTCTTGAATGAAGGAGGCGTATTCATCACAGTGGACAATAAACACAAATCCACCAAAATACCAATTCAAGAAGCATTTGCGCTTGTTTTGGCCCCTCATGTGGCCCATCCTAGTATATTTTTCCACTCTATAGTACCTATGTTGAACAGGACTGATGGGGATGCTAGATGTACAAGGCCTGTCCACAAAATTCCAGGACTTCATCCACAAAGGACATTAATAATTAAAGTCTTGTAATCCTGCCAGATGTACTGTTGAATGACTTTACTGTCAACATGCTGCATGACACTTATGGCAGCAGGGTATCTGGAAGCACTGAGCAGCACAGCATTTCCAGCCAATAGGTCAGGAGGGACTATCAGCCAGCAGATTTAAGACCAAGCAGTCACTTCTGTTTGATAGCTAATGTGTTCTTCTCCATGACCAGCTGATATACAGATGACGATTCTGCACTATAACAGTGATATCAGGATATTCTTTGGACTTATCATGTTATTTGTTCATAGCAAGTGGGCTGGCTTGGTAACTGAGTATAATGACTTCTGCCTACCATTATCAAGGTCTGCTTTGGAGGACTGTGACATCATTTTGGTCAAATGATTGATTTCAGCTTTGTCAGTAATTCCCATCATTGTAGTTCATATTTTGTTGATTCTGATTGCTTTCATTTTCGGTCCTGGAAAATGCATAGGATCAGCAGCTCTTCTGAGCTATGCATGATGTATCCTGTGTTTCAGTTTTTTTGATAATGTGTACATAAATGAGTTTTGTGATATAAATTGGGTCCAATAACTTTTTTTACCAACATGTATTTTGCACAGCTCAAATAGATTTTTTTTGCAACACCGTAACTCAGATTCACAGATCTTGAAAGACTGAGTACGAAGTGTAACTGTACATGCATTTGTAGCCTAGCACAAGCAGGAAGTTTAATTGCAGATACTGTAACTCATCTCAACCCATGATAGAGATGTGTGCTCATAAGGGTTGCCTCAGTTAGATACAATACAAGCAGAGGTTTTATGAATGGCTTGATCTTTTAAAATTTCAAAATTTGCCCAGAAAACGTTTTCTGATTATTTTTAAATGTCTATGATGGCCTCGATGAGGACCAACAAAATGCAACAGATGTTTCCTTCTAAACAGGTCTCATCCTGTGGCCCTCTGCCAGTCACACTATACTTTATCTCTTGTATTTCAGAGGCAAAGTTTCCAGACTCAAAGCTTTTGATCATTGCCTAATTTTTCTGATTGTTTCACTTTACACCCATTTCAGAACTGCCCTGATTATAGTGACAAATGCCAAAAGTCGACACTGTTTCCATAAGGGGCACATAGTGGACAGATGTCAAAGTTCTGCAAGGTTCGCAGGAGAGCTTCTGTAAAGTTTGGAAAGTAGGAGACGAGGTACTGGCAGAAGTAAAGCTGTGAGTACCGGGCGTGAGTCGTGTTTCGGTAGCTCAGTTGGCAGAGCACTTGCCCGCGAAAGGCAAAGGTCCCAAGTTCGAGAGTCGGTCGGGCACGCAGTTTTAATCTGTCAGGAAGTTTCGGTCCACAGCTTGTTAGCAAGTGTTCGAACTATGAAATCTCACCTATTGTTAGCCCCTTGCTATCTACATCTACATCTACATTGATACTCCGCAAGCCACCCAACGGTGTGTGGCGGAGGGCACTTTACGTGCCACTGTCATTACCTCCCTTTCCTGTTCCAGTCGCGTATGGTTCGCGGGAAGAACGACTGTCTGAAAGCCTCCGTGCGCGCTCTAATCTCTCTAATTTTACATTCGTGATCTCCTCGGGAGGTATAAGTAGGGGGAAGCAATATATTCGATACCTCATCCAGAAACGCACCCTCTCGAAACCTGGCGAGCAAGCTACACCGCGATGCAGAGCGCCTCTCTTGCAGAGTCTGCCACTTGAGTTTATTAAACATCTCCGTAACGCTATCACGGTTACCAAATAACCCTGTGACGAAACGCGCCGCTCTTCTTTGCATCTTCTCTATCTCCTCCGTAAGACCGATCTGGTCCGGATCCCACACTGATGAGCAATACTCAAGTATAGGTCGAACGAGTGTTTTGTAAGCCACCTCCTTTGCTGATGGACTACATTTTCTAAGCACTCTCCCAATGAATCTCAACCTGGTACCCGCCTTACCAACAATTAATTTTATATGATCATTCCACTTCAAATCGTTCCGCACGCATACTCCCAGATATTTTACAGAAGTAACTGCTACCAGTGTTTGTTCCGCTATCATATAATCATACAATAAAGGATCCTTCTTTCTATGTATTCGCAATACATTACATTTGTCTATGTTAAGGGTCAGTTGCCACTCCCTGCACCAAGTGCCTATCCGCTGCAGATCTTCCTGCATTTCGCTACAATTTTCTAATGCTGCAACTTCTCTGTATACTACAGCATCATCCGCGAAAAGCCGCATGGAACTTCCGACACTATCTACTAGGTCATTTATATATATTGTGAAAAGCAATGGTCCCATAACACTCCCCTGTGGCACGCCAGAGGTTACTTTAACGTCTGTAGACGTCTCTCCATTGATAACAACATGCTGTGTTCTGTTTGCTAAAAACTCTTCAATCCAGTCACACAGCTGGTCTGATATTCCGTAGGCTCTTACTTTGTTTATCAGGCGACAGTGCGGAACTGTATCGAACGCCTTCCGGAAGTCAAGAAAAATAGCATCTACCTGGGAGCCTGTATCTAATATTTTCTGGGTCTCATGAACAAATGAAGCGAGTTGGGTCTCACACGATCGCTGTTTCCGGAATCCATGTTGATTCCTACATAGTAGATTCTGGGTTTCCAGAAATGACATGATACTCGAGCAAAAAACATATTCTAAAATTCTACAAGAGATCGACGTCAGAGATATAGGTCTATAGTTTTGCGCATCTGCTCGACGACCCTTCTTGAAGACTGGGACTATCTGTGCTCTTTTCCAATCATTTGGAACTCTCCGTTTCTCTAGAGACTTGCGGTACACGGCTGTTAGAAGGGGGGCAAGTTCTTTCGCGTACTCTGTGGAGAATCGAATTGGTATCCCGTCAGGTCCAGTGGACTTTCCTCTATTGAGTGTTTCCAGTTGCTTTTCTATTCCTTGGACACTTATTTCGATGTCAGCCATTTTTTCGTTTGTGCGAGGATTTAGAGAAGGAACTGCAGTGCGGTCTTCCTCTGTGAAACAGCTTTGGAAAAAGGTGTTTAGTATTTCAGCTTTACGCGTGTCATCCTCTGTTTCAATGCCATCATCATCCCGTAGTGTCTGGATATGCTGTTTCGAGCCACTTACTGATTTAACGTAAGACCAGAACTTCCTAGGATTTTCTGTCAAGTCGGTACATAGAATTTTACTTTCGAATTCAATGAACGCTTCACGCATAGCCCTCCTTACGCTAACGTTGACATCGTTTAGCTTCTGTTTGTCTGAGAGGTTTTGGCTGCGTTTAAACTTGGAGTGGAGCTCTCTTTGCTTTCGCAGTAGTTTCCTAACTTTGTTGTTGTACCACGGTGGGTTTTTCCCGTCCCTCACAGTTTTACTCGGCACGTACCTGTCTAAAACGCATTTTACGATTGCCTTGAACTTTTTCCATAAACACTCAACATTGTCAGTGTCGGAACAGAAATTTTCGTTTTGATCTGTTAGGTAGTCTGAAATCTGCCTTCTATTACTCTTGCTAAACAGATAAACCTTCCTCCCTCTTCTTATATTCCTATTAACTTCCATATTCAGGGATGCTGCAACGGCCTTGTGATCACTAATTCCCTGTTCTGTACATACAGAGTCGAAAAGTTCGGGTCTGTTTGTTATCAGTAAGTCCAAGATGTTATCTCCACGAGTCGGTTCTCTGTTTAATTGCTCGAGGTAATTTTCGGATAGTGCACTCAGTATAATGTCACTCGATGCTCTGTCCCTACTACCGTCCTAAACATCTGAGTGTCCCAGTCTATATCTGGTAAATTGAAATCTCCACCTAAGACTATAACATGCTGAGAAAATTTATGTGAAATGTATTCCAAATTTTCTCTCAGTTGTTCTGCCACTAATGCTGCTGAGTCGGGAGGTCGGTAAAAGGAGCCAATTATTAACCTAGTTCGGTTGTTTAGTGTAACCTCCACCCATAATAATTCAGAGGAACTATCCACTTCTACTTCACTACAGGATAAACTACTACTAACAGCGACGAACACTCCACCACCGGTTGCATGCAATCTATCCTTTCTAAACACCGTCTGTACCTTTGTAAAAATTTCGGCAGAATTTATCTCTGGCTTAAGCCAGCTTTCTGTACCTATAACGATTTCAGCTTCGGTGCTTTCTATCAGCGCTTGAAGTTCCGGTACTTTACCAACGCAGCTTCGACAGTTGGCAATTACAATACCGATTGCTGCTTGGTCCCCGCATGTCCTGACTTTGCCCCGCACCCGTTGAGGCTGTTGCCCTTTCTGTACTTGCCCAAGGCCATCTAACCTAAAAAACCGCCCAGCCCACGCCACACAACCCCTGCTACCCGTGTAGCCGCTTGTTGCGTGTAGTGGACTCCTGACCTATCCAGCGGAACCCGAAACCCCACCACCCTATGGCGCAAGTCGAGGAATCTGCAGCCCACACGGTCGCAGAACCGTCTCAGCCTCTGATTCAGACCCTCCACTCGGCATCACCCTTGGTTGTCATTGATTCTGGCAATAGGTGCATCTCTTCATGGAAATGGGGTCATTGTTTCTCATACATTTCCAAATAGTTCTCAGAATCTTGTACTGTTTGTTTCTGAATCCCTAGTTCAGGCTCAAGAAAATTAGTCACAATTTAAGAAGGAAGCACGGGACCTAAAAAACCGCCCAGCCCACGCCACACAACCCCTGCTACCCGTGTAGCCGCTTGTTGCGTGTAGTGGACTCCTGACCTATCCAGCGGAACCCGAAACCCCACCACCCTATGCCGCAAGTCGAGGAATCTGCAGCCCACACGGTCGCAGAACCGTCTCAGCCTCTGATTCAGACCCTCCATTCGGCATCACCCTTGGTTGTCATTGATTCTGGCAATAGGTGCATCTCTTCATGGAAATGGGGTCATTGTTTCTCATACATTTCCAAATAGTTCTCAGAATCTTGTACTGTTTGTTTCTGAATCCCTAGTTGAGGCTCAAGAAAATTAGTCACAATTCAAGAAGGAAGCACGGGATATAATTTTTGGTCTGCATAAACTCTTCATTTTTCTTTCTTAAACTAAGTCACTGAAGCAAGCCTTTACTTGCTTTGTTTTGGCTGAAGGTTGTATTGGCAGAACAAATGGCTCATCATACTATTTTCATCGGAAATTCATTACTTTTGAAGTTTTATGTAAATTGTAGGTGGAGGGGGGGGGGGGAGGACGAGAAAGGAAAGGGAGTGGGAGGGACTCATGATGGCAACTGCTTCAAGACTTTATGCAGAATCTGCAGCACCAAGCTACAATGTGTGGTGGTGCAGGATTCGAAGTCAGGATATTTTGCTAACTAGGCAGTTGCATGAACCACTATGCCATTCGGACACGTTGTTCAGCGTAATTGCACAGACTCCCTCAGTATGACCCCTGGCTGATCCACATTCCTACCTGGCTCCACAGGGCACCATACGTTCCTACAGCTGGGTCACCTCAATGGGCTATGAAACCACCACCTTCAGTGTGAATGAACAGCCACGGTCAACCACCTGCTGGAATCTGAAAGAAGCGAGCATGGAGGACATGGATGGCGACTACGGATATGTCATGCTAGGTGGGTATTTGGGTTGGCTGAGGGGCATACCGAGATAGACCGTGTGGGTGTGATAAACATTGTGTCTGGGTGGCACCGTGGGTAACTCAACTACATAGTAAGCAGGAGATCCCAGGTTCAGATCCTGGTCCGCCACACATTTTCGCTCGACATAAAGTCCTGATGCAGCTGACATCATCAGTTCCTTCCGCCTCCCGCCGCCCCCCTCCCCCTCCACCTTGAATTTACATAGTATATATCACAGCTGCGGATTCTGGGTGATGTCTGTTCAGACACGAAACGTTCATATATTTTTTGAAATTTTGCTTATGTTGAGCATCAGCTGCCAATGTCGATACCAAGCACTGATCTTCCGAAGGTATTCCTGCAGTTCGTTACAATTTCCTAGCGTTGTGATGTCTGCGTAAACGACAAAATTATCCGTGAACAGCCTCATAGAGACTCCGACGTTATCCTCTAGGTTATTTATTAAAAAAAAAAAATTAATGCGAACAGTAATTTTCCTAAAACGATTCCTTGGCGTATGGTCGAAGTCACTTTCACATCTAAAGATTTGTTTCCGAGAAAATGACATGGTGTGTTCTATTTGATATGAACTCTTCAATCCAGTCATAAAGCTGGTCTGATACTCTGTACGCTGGAGTATGATTCATTAATCGACAGTACAGAGCAGTATCGAAAGACTTGTTACCTTTCCGTAGCTAAACCGCTAAACCGATTTTGATGAAACTTGGTGTGGAGATAGCTTGAATGCTGAGGAAGAACTCATTCATATTTATGGTGTGTGCAGGACTTGGCCAGAAATGAAAGTGACAGAAATGGAAGCTCCAGATGGCCAACTGGATACAGGAGATAGTAATTTTGCCGCGGGTCGGGCGAATTATGAGCTATTTATGTCAGTGTAGCTTCCATGCAGCTGTTGGTGTACTGTTGGGCCGGCCACAGCGTGCCGAACTTCACGTGTGCAGCATGTGAGGTCTGCGTGTGAGCCAAGGACCGGCCTGTCATTCACATTTGCTCGGTCATTCTCGGAAGTACTCGGAACAGCAAGACATTTCTTTAACATTGCGGTGTGGCAGTTTTCTGTCGTCACATGTCTCTGAATTCGACAGAATCGTAATGTCAGTGCTGATTAAATGTTGTATAAATAGATCCACGGAAAACGGCTACATATCGAGTATAAATTGTATAAAGTGCAATAACTACATCGCGAAAGGTATCAGGTTATGTGCAGTGTCGCAAAAATGGATTCATGCGAAGTGTTTCGCGGGAACGGAAGAATGGGACGCGAAATGTGACTGTGGCATGGAATACTGCGACCTACTAACGGTAGCTTTGTCAAGATACGATAACTGCTTAGAAGAAAGTGTTACTGCATCGCTTCAGCAAGATCCTGTGCTTGCATATCGTTACGTAAATAAGTTAGAGGAGCTGATAAAGCAACGGAAAAATGACGATTTAAAAAACGAGTGTAATGAAAACACACCGGCAACTTTAGTTTGAAACAAAACTTCTGCTCGTAGTGAACGAAATCTTTCTGACGGTATGAAATCGTCAGTAAATAGAGTGCAAAGAAAAACGGGTAATAAAGACAAGACAGGACGAAATGTGAACTCAAAAAATAAGACAAGTGAAAGTGAATCTAGATCATCTTTGTGTTCTAACGAGAGAACTTAAAAGAGTACCACAACAGGATTTTTGGTTTCCGGCCTTAGTGAAAACTCCAAGTTAACAGTGTTAAACGAAAGAAGAAATACCATCGGTATGGAGTAGATGAGGTGCCAATAATACTAGTAAGGAAAACAGCTAATCAAATAGCGAAACCATGGGAGCACATAGCAAACTTGCCAATGGCTCAGGGCGTGTTTCCGCAGAAACTGAAAATTTCTGAAGTCGTTAACCTGTTGAAAAAGGGTGATAAGCTTAAAATAGAAAACTACAGACCTGTCTCACTTCTCCCAACTTTCTCTAAGGTTTTAGAGATACTAATGAAATATAGAGTCACACAGTATCCTAATATCCTCACTCTCATAAACAGTAATCAGCATGGATTTCAAACTGGGAGAAGTACCGAAACAGCTGTACTGGAATACACAAAAGAAATAATCAGTAAATTGGGAGAGGGAAAAAGTGAAGTTGGGATAAATCTAGATCTGTCAGAAGCCTTTGACACTGCTGACCACAGCATACTTTTGGAAAAGCTGAGAATTATTTTCCTTTATTTGGAGTAAATAATTTATCTGATAAACTTCTGAATGCAATATTATTTTCAGCCAAAGACAAAGTTTTGTGTATCAATCTTTGAAGCACATTGTTCCATCGTAAACATTTTTTGAAGTTAGCTTTAGTTCCTCCTTCTCAATGGTTATTCCAGCTTTAGATCTGATTTCAGCCCAGTCCATTGAGTAAATGGTTTTTGTGGTTAGGACTGTTTTCATGTACTTTCAAAGCCGCACTTAAATGTTTCCAATTTTTGAAACCGTCAGTGGTAGTCAAATTAGCAGTTGACTTTATGTCAAACAGTCGACAACAAGAACAAAACACACTATCGTTTGATACTGAATAAACTAGCCACCATCGTCTGATAATTTCTTCGTTTGATAGTTTTCTTGTGCAATGTGTTAAAGAGAAATGACGCCCATTTTCATCTTTTGGAAAATTATTTCGATATACTTGTGAGGGTTCACATAGTATAATATGTTCTATATCTCTCGCATTAAGTACTTTTGGCCACGTACCTACATTAGAAACATTTTGTTCTGTTATTCCATGTACGTTGATACTTTCATCAACCACATTAGTCATACAGTAATTTTTACTAGGAGAAATCTCAAGAGGATTCATGCAAGAATTTACTGGGCTAGTCAGTTTGACCATCTTGAATAAATGATTGTATATTTTTAGTGCCTAATTGTTCAGAATCTCATGAAATATTGGCTGATACATGGACTTCTTACTCAATATCTGATGTACTTGTCTTAGAATTTCGTTTAAGGTATTCGTGAATGTTCATGTGTTTCTTAGTTTCTTCTAAAACTTTTTCCATTTAGCTTTTCTTTTCCGAAATTTTTATAATTAATTCCCTCTCTTCTGGCATGATTTAATAATCTTGCAAATTATTGCTTAGGCAATGCTCCCTTTCGCCATCACAATATCACATCTATAACAAATAAATAAAGTAAAGTATCAGCAGACGTAACTGGAAAAAATCATGAACTAAAAGATAAAGATGTTGTTCGGACTTATCAAAAAATTAAAATAATGTCACACTCAAGACACTCGTTTCAGTCATTATTACTCAGCCACGAAAACATGACCCCTGCCTCCGACTCTTACTGACAATTGCTGAGTGTAAATCGTAGTGCTATCAACGTATTTATTTTATTTATTTATTTATTTATTATCATCCCAATGATCACATTTGTGATATAGGATTTGTCAGGGTACATTTTAACAACTATATAATATCTTTACAAAATTTGTATCTGTGCTGAATTCATATTAATTTATCTTATGTTTAATACAATATACAACTAATAAGTGTTTTTATAACATAATTTATTATGCACTGGTATAATTTCATTTGTCACATTAACTTAAACATGTATTTTATACAGTTGCGCAGAGATATTCGATTATGCTGTAATAGCATTTGTCAAGCATGTGGTTCTTTAGAACAGTTTTAAATTTATCCTCATTTTCCAGCTCTTTGATACGTTTTGGTAGTGCATTAAAAAGTTTGATGCCTTGATTACATACATGTTTCTGGCTTCGGGTCCTTGTTACAGCTTGTATGTGGAGATCTTTACATTGCTGTGTATCGTAATTATGGAAGTCTGTATTGGCTTTCATTTTGTCCTGATTTCTTTTGATCACCAACAGACATTTCAGAATGTATAGTGATGGAATTGTTAAAATTTTCAATGCTTTAAAAAGGGGCCTACAATGTGTTTTAGGTGGGCTGTGGGTCATTATCCGAATAGCACGTTTTTGTAAGTTGAAAATTTCATTTAGATGACAATTTGTTTTTCCTCAGAATACTATCCCATAAGATGCAATGGACTGAAAATAGCCAAAATATACTAATCTGGTACAGTCATTACTAGAAACTCTTGAAATTATTCTAAGCACAAAACATGCTGAATTTAGTTTTGGTGCTAAGTTCACCACATGGTCTTTCCAATTAATCTTCTCATCAATGTGCATACCCAGGAATTCTGCACACTGTACTCTTTCAAGTTGTTTGCCCTCCATGGTGGGATTCAGGTCGTCCTGTTCACTTATTTTTCCATATTGCACATAATTAGTTTTTTTTGCATTCAGTGTTAGCTTGTTAGCACTAAACCATTTTTGTATATCTTGTAGGACATGGTTCACAGTACTGTGCAATGACTGCTTCGTATCACTAACTATTAAACTAGTATCATCAGCAAATAACATGATTCTAGCTTTTCTCTCTGACACCTGAATATCATTAATGTAAATGAGGAACAGCAAGGGGCCTAATACACTTCCTTGGGGTACTCCTACTGTGACCTCCCTTGGATCTGATCTTAGTTTAATTTTTTGATTAATATTTGGTGCTGTAATTTCAACCACCTGCATCCTCTTTTCCAGATAAGACTCAAACCACTTTTTTACCGGTCCTCTGATACCTATAGCTTCAAGCTTTTTCAAAAGTATGCTGTGGTCAACAGTGTCAAAAGCTTTTGGCAAATCTAGATTTATCCCAACTACACTATTTCCCTCTTCCAATTTAGTGATTATTTCTTTTGTGTATTCTAGTACACCTGTTTCGGTACTTCTCCCAGCTTGAAATCCATGCTGATTACTGTTTATCAGGTTGTGCATATTAAGATAATGTGTGACTCTATATTTCATTAGTATCTCCAAACCTTTAGAGAAAGTTGAGAGGAGTGAGACAGGTCTGTAGTTTTCTATTTTAAGTTTATCACCCTTTTTTAACAGGGGAATGACTTTAGAAATTTTCAGTTTTTGTGGAAACACGCCCTCAGCCATTGACAAGTTTGCTATGTGCGCCAATGGTTTCGCTATCTGATTAGCTGTTTTCTTTACTAATATTATTGGCACCTCATCTACTCCAGCTGACATCTTGGACTTAAGACTTTTAATCACTTTTAAAACTTCCTTTTCGTTTGTTGGAACTGCCATCATACTGCTGGCTGCCTTGGGTGCTTCAATCTTAATCTGCTCCCCAAGATTCCTGCTTAATGTCTGGGGTACATTTAAAAAGTAATTATTTATATAATTAGGCATGGCATATTTATCTACCATTTTATTCTCCTCATCTTTTAGAATAATTTCCTTGTCTTTGGTAGGTACCCCGGTTTCTTTTCTCACAATTTCCCATGCTATTTTAGCTCATCTGTACTTGACTGTTTCATAACATCTAACCAATTTTCATTTTCTAAGATACTTATGAACTGATTACAGCTGTCCACAGAGAAGTTTCTTTTGTAAATATTATTTACACCTTTATATTCCTTCGACCTTAAAGGGATTTCAATGGTGAGAGCATTGTGGTCAGACAATCCTAAATCTATGTTTGTCACCTCTATGTCAGTATCTGACATATTTGAGAAAATGTTATCTATAAGGCTATTGGAGGTGTTTGTTATTCTAGTTGAATTGTTTATGTGTGGTGACATGTTGAAACTCTTTAATTTGTCCAAAAATTGCCTTTTTTGTTGACTTTCAACTAGAAGATTAATATTGAAATCACCACAAAGAATAATCACAGTTTCTTTTTTGTAAATAGTATTTAGCAACAATTCTAATTTATCAAAAAAGACTTCTATGTTTCCACATGGTGATCTATACACTGTTATGACTATGACTTTTTTCATCAGGCCATATAGCTGGACGGCACCTGCTTCAAAACACTTTTCAATACTTAAGTTCTCTGCTTCACATCTCTTCTTAAATTCTAACTCTTGTCTAAGGTAAATACCGACTCCACCACCTTTTGCAATTTTCCTACTATAATTATTTGTCAGTTTAAATGGATTAATATGAATACTACTAATTTCTTGGTCCTTACACCAATGTTCAGTAATACACAAGACATCAGGTTGGGTGTTACTTACTGCTATTTCAAGTTCACAATATTTGTTCTTGAGGCACGCTGTCTAACAATGTGTGGCGCTGTGTTTTTCCAGTAACTACTCTTTCGTTGAGACTTACGCTGTGTGAGTGACCATGAGCGAGATTTTCGCGACTCCTCATATCCATATTGCAAGCCCGTGATACACAGTGAGGCGCGAAAAATAATTATGATTGTATATGAGAGCTGCAAAGAAGATGAAAATTAAATAAATTATACTACCCTTTGGAGCAATCTGTGAACCGTATTGCAACTTAAACAGCAATTTGGCCGAAATAATCCTGCAGAATCCCCCAGTACACTTGGGAGAAAAAGATGAGCGTTTATTTAATATATTCATTCGACAGCCCTGTGTGACTCATAGCATCCTCAATAGTATAAATTACGCATTAAAGTTCAGTGTATTGACGCCAAACTAGGCACGCACTACGTTACCATAGCTGCATATTTGAATTGTTAACTTAACGAAAAGAGTATTGTC
The DNA here is from genome assembly GCF_021461395.2 of Schistocerca americana. Taxonomy (NCBI): domain Eukaryota; kingdom Metazoa; phylum Arthropoda; class Insecta; order Orthoptera; family Acrididae; genus Schistocerca; species Schistocerca americana. Next base: position 338,614,485 of record NC_060130.1, read on the forward strand.
AAGCTACCGTTGTTGTAATTATTATGATGAGTATTTGCTCCCTTTTCAAGAGTGAATTGCCCATCGCTGTGCCTGCGTGGTTGCTGGCTCGACTTGACTGTTCCCTGCGTGCTTCGCGGCAAGGGACCAGGTTTTCGTGCCTGAGTAGTACACATTATAATTTTTTTAAGTAATAAAATGCCTTATTTAGTTTAGCCTAAAGTCTGAACAATTACAATAATATCCACGACTCACTAAGTATTGAACGGTTCTAGCCAATGTTTAGAAAGAAGTGCAATGAAATGAACTATTATTTCGTTTCAGTCATTCGGTAATTACTTCAGAACTTGGCACTTCTCCGCATATAATTGCGCAGGTAGACAGGGCTACGTCTCGCTGTGTAGAGCTGTACTTTCAGGGAGTTTCAATAGATGGCGATGGCATTGTTTTCACAGTTCGTTAGACTTTAATCTATGATTTATATATAGACGGAGAGATTGAGATACTACGTATCACCACCCCTCCTCCACACCTTGCTACCCCCCGCCCTCAACAACTATGGGCGCCTTCGTTTACAAAGTGGTGGATTGTTTCATTCATTCTTTCTCAATACCCAATCCTTTCATGGCCGACCGCGCCTGATTTTGATCTGCGGCCATTGTCGAATAAGTCCCGTAAATGTCACTGAGCTACAAGAGTGTACGAATTCAGAGCTTTTTTCAACAACATTTTCAAACCACATCAAAATTTCTAAAATTTTATAAAGTGAATGTTTCTAAGGTATTTTTTAAGTACTGTAAACGTCAAACTATTGTGGCTAATTTTAGACCCAACATTGTTCATCTCTTTTACTGTTTTTTTAGACATACATTGCCTAGACCTCCATTGGCGTGCGCAGCGCTCCTGGGCCGCGATGCCCTGGGCGACCGCCCTAGTAGCCGTCCCCTCCCATCCTCCCCCCCCTCCTCCCTTCCTCCATAACGCATTTGCTGGCCTCTGCTCTTGATTGCCCATAAGACAGGTTCTTCTCAGAGCATAGTGATGCAATAGCTTCATATGTACAATCATATACAACCTATGGCTCGTTGAAAGATCCGTACCTAAAGACTGGAAAGCTGCACAAGTCGCACCAATATCCAAGAAAGGAAGTAGGGGTAAACGCCACAATTACAGTTCCGTATGGCTACCGTTGATTTCCAATAGGATTTTGGAACACACACTGTGTTCGAACATGATGAGTTATCTCAAAGAAAACGCGGGTTCAGGAAATATCGTTCCTGTGAAACACAGCTAGCTCGCTGGCCGGAGTGGCTAAGCGGTTCTAGGCGCTACAGTCTGAAACCGCGCAACCCCTACGGTCGCGGTTTCGAATCCTGCCTCGGGCATGGATGTGTGTGATATCCTTAGTTTAGTTAGGTTTAAGTAGTTCTAAGTTCTAGGGGACAGATGACCCCAGAAGTTAAGTCCCATAGTGCTCAGAGCCATTTGAACCATTTTGAACAGCTAGCTCTTTATTCTCACAAAGTAATGAGTGCTATTCACAAGGGATGTGAAATTGATTCCATATTTGTAAATTTCTAGAAGGTTTTTGATAGCGTACCTCACATGTAACTTCTAATTAAAAGGCGTGCGATGGACTATCGTACCAGTTGTGTGACTCGATTTGTGATTTTCTGTCACAAAGGGCATAGTAGTAAATGATGGAAAGTCCTCGCTTTGTCCCCATCCAAATTATCAAAACTGATTGGAACTTTTAAATCTCCGTCAAAGTCACTGGCTGATGTGCACTATACTTTAGCATACAAAACAGTGTGACGTATCCAGTTCTACGTCAGTTTATAATGGTTCTACAACATATAATACATGCACAGGTAGGTTTGTATCCATTTTCACCTTGCGGTATCATATAATGCATGTTAAGCTTTCATGCCCGTATCTGCAGTTTATTGGGTATCACTTCCAGGATTGTTGAACCATGTGACAGTCTAACAGTTTTAGCTGTTGCTCCTAGTAGAAACAATGTCGTAAGTTCAATTGTACGCTGCCAAAGATCAGTTTTTGAATGATGTTAAGCAAGAAAGTTGAATTCCAGGATCGCACAGTACCCCTATGCTAAAACATGGCAATACTTCTACATGCCCTCGAAAACTCTTATTACTCAAGTTAAAACGAACAGTGTTGTCACCAACGACTTCATGTTAGTATCACCTAGTCCACATAACTTTATACTGTGGCGACCTCAATATCTTTCTGCCCAAAGCATCCAGACTGCCTTCTGACACGTGAGTCTCTGTGTCTTCCTGAAATTTCTGTTCTCTGCCATTTACTTTGCCTAGCAAGAAACACTCTGTCGCTGCATACGTTTGTGAAGTCTCGTATTCTACTGTGAATAGCGTTCAACGGATGAGGCACCCCTGTTCTCATTTAATGACTGATTATGAAGACATTATTTGCCGCTTTCTTCCAACTGTCACGCGTTTTATGGCCCACCTCCTTACACTCATAACATTTGGGTTGACGATGTTGTTTCCTGATGTGGCCCATGAGCCCACATCACTTCAGAAGGAAAAAAAAAAAAAAAAACACTTCGATCATCCTGTATTCGTGTAGCAAAGTTGATCTCTTCCAGTTTCATAGTATCCTAACGGTAGCAGATAAGTCACCTAGGTTCTCTATTCTGACCTCGTCCACATCAATAGAAATACCTCTTAGAAACACATCCAGAGCCCTATTCTCTGCCTCACACAGAATCATCCTATTGGCCTCCGCATTTTGCTTTAGTTCATACATTTGCAGTTTAAATTTCCTAATCCTGTCAGAGAAAGGTTCACTGATTCGTCGTACTTCTACAGATGTCCATTGAGATTGTCCCTGTAGAACCTCGCACTGCTCTACTTCTGATAGCGCTGTGTTACACCGTTAGCAAGTCCACCAAATGCGAGGGCCTTACTGTGACTCTTCCGGTTGCCCTAGGTGGTGGTGGTGGTTAGTGTTTAACGTCCCGTTGACACCGAGGTCATTAGAGACGGAGCGCAAGCTCGGGTTCGGGAAGGATTGGGATGGAAATCGGCCGTGCCCTTTCAAAGGAACCATCCCGGCATTTGCCTGAAACGATTTAGGGAAATCACGGAAAACCTAAATCAGGATGTCCGGAGACGGGATTGAACCGTCGTCCTCCCGAATGCGAGTCCAGTGTGCTAACCACTGCGCCACCTCGCTCGGTCCGGTTGCCCTAGAGCAGAATATAGATCAGGCCCAGCGACGCCGTGCCAGACTTCACGTGTGCAGCATGTGAACCCAAAAGCGGGCCAAGCCCGGTTTGTCACTCGGCTTTGCTCAGTCCTTCTCGAAAGTACTCGGAAAAACGCCACATTTCATTTAGTATCAGTTAGGTACAATCGTGCTGCAAGTGCTGTTTAACCTTCGCGATTTCTTCATGGTATGAAAAAATTCGCTGGTCATGTGTCTGTTTGCACAAGAAGAGGCAGTCTAGCGATCTATAGTCACAAAATTTTAAAAATAAATGGGAATGGCAGAACGGAGGTATGAGGATTCTCACCATGTATTATGCAGTCGCATAAGTGATGGCTACTGAGAATTTGCTATAAAATGACATTAAATTACCAAACAGCATGAATTTAAAGATTTAGCTGAAAATAAAAGAACAAAAAATTACAATGATAGACAAATGGTATTCATTGTTCTGTACATCAAGAACACCTCGTGCTAAATTTGCATGCCTGGACCACGTGAAGAAGTTGGTGGTACAAACAGCAAAATTTCTGAAGGAACATGCATTGTCCCCATGTCGGTTGCAACAGTTTCGAATGGAACTGAACAAAGAGTGTGGAGACTTCATGTATTACTGAAAAGGACGTTGAAAGTGAAGCGGCATGCCTGGAACGATTTTTCAATTGAAAACTCGCTGTTGTTGAATTTAAGAAGGAGAAAGGAGTGCAGGAACGAAACTTAGAAGATCCGGAACAGACTACAGACATATTACTTTACGTGCACTTGACTGCATCCTGTCCACATTCGCAATGTAACTTCTGTCTGATTTGATGGGGATGCATTTAAATAAAAAATCACGTTGTACTAGGGACACATTCTCACAAAGAGTGTCAAGTTCCCTTAGCTCACTGGGATTAAAGAAAATGCGAGGTTTCAAGAATTCATTGTGGCTAAGAAAGAATTACACGGATAGTTTCATAAAGATTTTGAGGACACTGTCAATCCGACATCTGTTTATTACAAGCCGTTTTCGAGACTGTTTGCCGCTTCAGTTGAAACCGCCCCTGTGGATGTGCAGATGTGACTGAGTAACCTACAAGGTAATTCCAGTTACGACAAATCATTTTACTTTAAAAATGTCCAGGATGTCTAAATTGTTTTCCTCAGGTAGAGTTTCCACGTCTCCATGACGAGATTACAAAAGTGCTACAATATTTCGATCGACGTATTTGTATGAAAGACATTTTTTGGTTATGAAACTAAATGCGTTACGACGATGCGGCAGTTAAACGAGAAACTCGTGAAATTGTCTGCGTCTGGCCGTCTGTATCATTTAAAAATTACGTTATGTCTTGAGCGTGCCAAAAATAATTGAATAATTGAATAATTGTTTGTGACATACATTGTTGAGAAATGTGAAATGTAAAACCAAGTCGTATGTAGTGTGACTTATTGCCATTTAAATGCGGTGCATTCATAGTTTTCCCCTCTTCACACTCCTTGCACTCAGACAGTGTAGCATGGCGAGAGGGGAAATATGAAGCGAGGCTCAGTGGTTTGGCGCACCACATGAGCCAAAATCGTGACTGCCCCTTATATAGGTGGTAAAGAGCATCCTGTAGCATACACATCCCAACAGTTGAACAAAGCAGAGCAACATTATTCCACAACAGAGAAATGTTAAGATTAATCTCTGGTGGTATTATATACTTCTGCTGTTACTTAAATGACCAAAACTTTAGTTGTGACAAAACACACTGATCTCAAACGCTTATTAGAATTGAAGGATTCTTGTAGCAGATTAAGATGGTGGGTGCTTCGTTTGAGTGGATGTGATTGTGAGATAACATACAAGCCAGGTGAAAGGCTTGCTAACACCAACAGTTTGAGCAGGAAAGTTGCAGTTCTACTAACAATTATTAGTAGCTGACTGACAAAAATTCAAGTCTCAACCTCAAATCATTGCAGAAAAACCAAGTGCAGATTATGAGTGGTGGTACCTGCAGCTTTCCAGAAATAGTCTTCTCACAAGCTCATGACCATATGTTGTGAGATCATGGTAGATGAAAAGCAACTGATAGAAGATTTTCTGAAAAATTTTGGTGGAACACTTGAAAACGAGATGTCAGGAAATATGTGAGGACCCGTATACTGTGGGCACCAAGAGCTGATTTCAGCCACTGACCAGTTCTGTTACAATGTCTATCTGAAGCGTCTTAACCATTGACAATGCTTGAGGTGGACTTTTAGGCCCATTTAATAAAACACCATCAGGAAATAAGTATATACTCACTAAAATTGACCACTGATCATGTTACATAGTAATGATAGCAATCCCTCACCAAAAGGCAAATACATTTGTTCGAGCATTAGTAAATAAATGTTTACTTACATTTGACATTCTGGACACATTAATTACAGACCAGGTACCAATCTAATGTCCAATCTTATTAAGCAATTGTGTCAGCTCTTCTGAATTCGCAAACTGTAAACACGTTAGTTTTGTTAGCACATCTAAACATATAAACAAATACGTAATCAGTGCCGTTTGTTGCATTGTAAAATGTTAATTACAAAAAAATGGTTCAAATGGCTCTGAGCACTATGGGACTTAACATCTATGGTCATCAGTCCCCTAGAACTTAGAACTACTTAAACCTAACTAACCTAAGGACATCACACAACACCCAGCCATCACGAGGCAGAGAAAATCCCTGACCCTGCCGGGAATCGAACCCGGGAACCCGGGCGTGCGAAGCGAGAACGCTACCGCACGACCACGAGATGCAGGCTGTTAATTACATCTGGAGATATTGTAACCTAAAGTTGACGCTTGAAACCTCCGACGTTCAGTTGCGTGTTGTAACAAACATGGGCCATGGTCGGCGAGCAGCATCTGCAGGGACATTTTTCGATGACGACCATGTTTACAAGTGTGGCTGTAGCGCACTGTTGTGGTTTGGTCTAGCTGTCACAGTGTCTGCATGTAGCACTTGCAGCTATTGTTATTCTGCATTCGTCTCCGTACACAGACCAGCTGTAGTACACCGTGTTACCAGACGTCTGTGATATGCAGAACGGTACCCGGACAGAGAGCATCCAACGTGCCGCACATTGCAAAACATCTACCGCCGTAGCACGCAAACAGGTCCATAACAGGCCCGTCACAGGAGAAGTGGGTGCAGTTGGTGTGTTAGCTGCTGTTGCCATGAACCCACACATGAGTACACGGGACATTGCGAGAGCCGGTGGACTGAGTCAAAGTAGTGTCATGCGCATACTGCATCGTCACCGCTTTCACCTGTTTCATGTGTCACTACATCAGCAATTACATGGTGATGACTTTAATCATCGAGTGCAATTCTGTCAATGGGCATTAACAGAGAATGCGTTGCAGCTCTACCTGTTTACCGATGAAGCGGGTTTCACAAACCATGGGGCAGTGAATTTACAGAACATGTATTATTGGTCCGTGGACAGTCCTCGCTGGCTCAGACAGGTAGAGCAACAGTGACCGTGGACTGTAAATGTATGGTGCGGAATCATTGGCGCCCACCTTATTGGTCCTCACTTCATTGCAGGGGCCCAAACAGCTGCAACATGCATCGCGTTTCTACAGAATGATCTGCCAACGTTGCTCAAAAATGTCCCACTGGAAACGCGTCGATGTATGTCGTATCAGCATGATGGTGCACCTGCACATTCCGCAATTAACACTAGCCTGACCCTTGACAGGATGCTCGACAGGCGTTTCATAGAACGTGGAGGACGCGTAAATTGGCCAGCCCGTTCTCCTGATCTTACACCTCTGGACTTCTTTCTGTGGGGTACGTTAAAGGAGTATGTGTACCGTGATGTGCCTACAGCCCAAGAGGATATGAAACAACATATTGTGGGAGCCTGCGCCTACATTACACCAGATGTACTGCAGCGTGTACGACATTCATTACGCCAGAGATTGCAATTGTGTGCAGCAAATGATGGCCACCACATTGAACATCTATTGGCCTGACATGTCGGGACACACTCTATTCCACTCCGTAATTGAAAACCGAAACCACGTGTGTACGTGTACCTCACCCCTCATGGTAACATACATGTGCGTCAGTGAAAAAGACCAATAAAAAGGTGTTAGCATGTGGACGTAATGTGCTGTTCCATTCTCTTCTGTGCCTAAGGTCCATCACCTTTCCCTTTCGATCCCTACGTAATTTGGTGCTCTCCGATACACACGATTGAACAGCGGAAGTGTGGTACTCAAGCGTCAACTTTAGGTTACAATATCTCCGGATGTAATTAACATTTTACAATGCAACAAATGACACTGATTACGTATTGGTTTATATGTTCAGATGTGCTAACAAAACTAACGGGGTTCCACTTAAAAAACGTAGGTTTGTGTTAAAAAACATACTTCCGTGCATTTTTGTATCGTTTGTATTAACCAATTACACTAGCCCCTCTCCTTACGTTCGGTCTGTGGAATCGATTTGTCAGTATTTGATGTGGTTTACGCAATATATCCAGCGGAAATGTTAGGTGATTCACCATATATATATATATATATATATATATATATATATATATATATATCATGCAAAATATTTTATTTGATTTTTCAAATATAATCTACACTGGTTGAAAATGTTAAAATTTTTATGTTCATTACTTCAAGATCTAATAAAATCGGTAATTTTTTATGCAGAAGGTTGTGGATTGATGTGTTATAAATGTTATTTTACATGTTTGTGTTGGTAGCACTGTCAAAAACCGTATCGCATCGTTTCGTAGTATATACATGCGTTGTATGTCGAAGTGCTAACATTTTCCCAAGGAAAAGTGACGAATAGATTGGTAAATCTCTCAAAAAGTAAAGTATGACGCCAAAATGAAGTGTTTCTAACAAACGTGGGCTTCATGGTAATAGATTGTTGAATAAAGGGAAAAATTGTGTTCAACATGTGGCATGTGAAGTTGCAGACAATGAAATAAAGGCAGACTCGTCAGTGTGTAGAGAAACACCAATTAATGCTGCGAAGATTGAAATAAAACATTGTGAGACACAGTTTTCTCGAAACGAAAGTGATGTAAATTGTAGGTTAGGTTATATTCTGATAGATTCACACTTCCTAACAAGGGTGTTAGGTGAATGTATGTATTGTAAAATATGTGGAGGGTCAGTTAGTGTACATGAAGACAGTGAGGTATCAAATGGACTAGCCAGGAAACTTATCATTAATTGTGCCAGTTACAAATATACTCATTCATTTTGGAATTCTGATTAGTGTAATGATAATTATTTTGAAGCAAATGTTAGGTGGTTTTATGGATTGAGAGGTATTGGCAAAAAAAAAACTGTGTCAGAAACAATGTGTGCCATGATGAATATGCCATGCCCACCTTGTAAAATCGACAAGTATACAGGATTTATTGGGGCTGCTGTGGAATCTGTTGCCTGTGAGTCAATGAAGGGCGCTGCAAACGAAGTTGTTGAAATAAATGATAGTATGACTGACATACTAGTAGCTTTTGATGGAACTTTGTAGAAACGCTGTTTCTACAATGACCAGTGTGTATACTGGAAAGCTAATCAATTTCCAGATTTTAACCAAACATTGTTATAAGTGTAAATCAGGAAAAGAAGAAGGGCACATCCGTGACAGAAATTGTGATGGAACAAGTGGTGGTATGGAGGCCTTTGCACGTATTGAAATTTTTAGTCCATCTGTGAACGAAAGGAGAGTGTGTTACATTGATGGTGATGGAGATTCAAAAGCGTATAACAACGTAGTAGCCCCTGAACATTATGGAAAGAAGATTATCACAAAACAGGAATGTGTTGGTCATGTCTAGAAGAGAATGGGCACCAGGTTGGGGAAGTTGAAGCAAAGTTTGAGAGACAAGAAACTTTCTGATGGTTAAACCATAGGAGGCAGGCTGACGGACAAAAGACTGATGAACTACAGCAGTATTGTGGGATGGCCATTAGAAATAATACTGAGGATTTGTTGAAAATGAAGCAGGCAGCATGGGCTACCTTCTTCCACAGTCTGTCAATTGATGAAAAACTAGTACACTACCTTTGCCCTCCTGGACCTGATTCATGTTGCAGTTACCACAATGTCCAGTACTCAAACGGTTCATACAGCCATAAACATTCCATCCCAAAAGCAGTCATGGATATCATAAAACCCATTTACAGAGACCTGGCAAATCCTGAATTACTGAAGAAGTGTCTGCACGGTCAGCTTCAAAATCCCAATGAGTCGTTCAATAATCTTATATGGACTCACTTACCAAAAAATGTTTTTGTTGGAATGAAGGCACTGAAGTGTGGGGGGGGGGGGGGGGGGTCAGTGATTCTGTTATTGCTTTTAATAGTGGCAACATTGGTAGGGTGAAAGTGGTAGAGCATGTGAGAGTTAATCCTGGAGCAAACTGCATCAGAGAACTTGAACAGATTGACAAGGTTCACATTGATAAAGAAGAGTATAAAGCACAATTGGCCACTAAGGAGTCCAGAAAGAAGAAAATAAGAGAAAACTTGGAAAAAGATCAAGAGGATAATATACAGTATGGTGCAGCGTGTTTCTGAGTGACCAAAAATAAAAAATTAAGCATACACTAAGTGAGTCACAGTCTTTTGAAGCTATAGAAGGTATACCTGGAAATTTACATTTTCAGTTGCATTTTTCTCTAAATCTCAGAAACCACTTTGAGTAGAGTATTCAAATTTCCAGGGAGTAATAACATACATATCCTGAGTCTACTGAACCAAAAAAAGAACATAATGCTATGTATAATTAAAATTATTTAGGATAACGTACAAAAAAGTACATAAAATTTTAACTGTGTAATTAAAAAATTATATTTCCGAAAGCAGTGGCTGCAATGCAATTATTGTAGTTCAGTAGACTCAAAATACACAGTTTAATGTCCTGTAAAAGTTTCACGTCAATGGCTATAGTGCTTCCTGAAATACAGGGAAGCCAAGTCACCAAATTTAACATTGTTGCGATAGGGCGTTCCAATTCCCCTGAATAATTTCAGACCAAAGGGATGCGTAGCTCTAATGTTGTTGGAAGACCTACAGAGATGCCAGAATGAAATTGTTACGATCTGTCTGTGCAGAGTGATACAGACTGGTGTTCAGTTTTTTTTTTTTTTTTTTACTTTATTGTTATTTTAAAACCTGTACAACTCAGGTAGGCTGGCAGCGGCACACTACGCCGCTCTTCAGCCATAGCGTTTTACAAGAGTATAAAACATGGTGAATGACAATGAACAAAGTGACGGGCAAAAGAGAGAGGTCACAGAGACATAAAAAACACGGAGTCGTTCACATGTGACGATAACAACACTGAAAACACGTTGGCACGGCGCACAAAACACTGATGAGTCCGACGGCACAAGTGAACGTAGGAGTGGGACGGCGGACACCAAAAACACTATACGACGTCACACACACGAGACACAAAAGGCGACGATCTCCGGCGCGCGAATGTTCACTATACGTGTGCGAGTCCGGGGACCTGCCAAGAGAGGAGGAGGAGGAAGGGGAGTGGGAGAGCGAGAGGGGAGAGCAGAGATGCCACGGGCAGGGGAGATAGGGGGGAGGGAGGAAGGGGGAGAGGAAGCCCGGGGGAAGAGGGGGAAGGGAGGGGACAGGGAGATGGAAAAAGAAGGGAAGAGAAGAGAAGGGAGGGAGGGTGCCGAAAGGAAAGGACACGGGAAGTGGGGGGCGGGGCAGGGTCAAAGTTGATAGGAGGGGTAGATGGAGGGGACGAGGACATCATCAGGGAGAGGGAGCTGGCGGAAGCCACCTTGGGAGAGGGTATGGAGGGTGGAGAGATGGAGACCGGGTGGGACGTGGGAATACAGGCGTGGCAGCGGGCGGGGGTGGGAGAAGATCGGGGAAATGAGCGGGTGAGGAGGATCAAGTTTACGTGAGGTGTACAGGATACGTATCCTTTCAAGGAAAAGGAGGAGGTGGGGGAAGGGGATGAGATCATACAGGATCCGCGTGGGGGAGGGGAGACGGATGCGATAGGCAAGGCGGAGAGCATGGCGTTCAAGGATTTGGAAGGATTTATAGAAGGTAGGGGGGGCGGAGATCCAGGCTGGATGGGCGTAACAAAGGATAGGGCGGATGAGGGATTTATAGGTGTGGAGGATTGTGGAGGGGTCCAGACCCCACGTGCGGCCGGAAAGGAGCTTGGGGAGACGGAGTCGGGAACGTGCCTTGGCTTGGATTGTCTGGAGATGGGGAGTCCAGGAGAGGCGACGGTCGAGGGTGATGCCAAGGTACTTAAGGGTGGGAGTGAGGGCGATAGGACGGCCATAGACAGTGAGATAGAAATCAAGGAGGCGGAAGGAAGGGGTGGTTTTGCCTACAATGATCGCCTGGGTTTTGGAGGGATTGACCTTGAGCAACCACTGGTTGCACCAAGCGGTGAACCGGTCAAGATGGGATTGGAGAAGGCGTTGGGAGCGTTGCAGGGTGGGGGCAAGGACGAGGAAGGCGGTGTCATCGGCAAACTGGAGGAGGTGGACGGGGGGCGACGGCGGCGGCATGTCCGCCGTGTACAAAAGGTACAGAAGGGGGGAGAGGACGGAGCCTTGGGGCACACCGGCGGAGGGGAAAAAGGTGTAGGAATCGGTGTTATGGATGGTGACATAGGAAGGACGGCGGGAGAGAAAGGAACCGATCAGACGGACGTAGTTAATGGGAAGGGCAAAGGTTTGGAGCTTGAAGAGGAGACCGGAATGCCAGACGCGGTCATAAGCGCATTCGAGGTCAAGTGAGAGGAAGATGGCGGAGCGACGGGAATTAAGCTGTTCGGAAAGGAGATGAGTGAGATCATCGGAAGAGAAGGATGGCCGAAAGCCACACTGGGTGACGGGAAGGAGGCGGTGCTGGCAGAGATGCTGGTGGATGCGGCGGGTGAGGATAGATTCTAGGACCTTGCTGAAGACCGAGGTAAGGCTGATGGGACGGTAGGAGGAGACGGCGGACGGCGGTTTGCCAGGTTTAAGGAACATGAGGATACGGGAGGTTTTCCACAGGTCGGGGTAGTAACCGGTGGACAGGACTACATTGTAGAGCCTGGCCAGGGTGGAGAGGAAAGAGACAGGAGCTTCACGAAGGTGACGGTAGGTGGCACGATCGTGACCAGGAGCGGTGTTGCGTTTTGTGCGGAGTGTATCAATGAGATCCTGTGTAGTGATAGGGGCATTGAGTTCCATGTGTGTAATGTTGTCCAAGTACTGGAAGCCAGGAGCGAGGGGAGGGGAAGAGGTGTCAGTTCGATCGCGGATATCTGGGAAGAGGGAGTAATCGAACTGGGGATCATCGGGGACGGAAAATACATCGGAGAGGTAGGAGGCAAAGTGATTGGCCTTACTAAGGGAGTCAGGGAAAGGGTGACCATCATGGAGAAGAGGATAATAGGGGGAGGGTTTAGTTCCGGTAAGGCGACGGAAGGCCGACCAGAACTTGGACGAGTTGATTGGTAGGGTTGCATTTAAACGGGTGCATGTCTGTCGCCAGTCCCGGCGTTTCTTAGCCGCGAGCAAATTACGAACGTGTCGCTGGAGTTGCCGGTGGCGTTGTAGTGTGTCCGGGTCACGCGTGCGGAGGAAGGCACGGTAGAGACGACGGGATTCACGGAGGAGGAGAACGGCCTGTGGGGGTAAGGTAGGACGGTGGGGGTGGATGGCGACAGTAGGAATGTGGGCCTCCACGGCCTCAGACAAGGTCCGCTGGAGAAAGGAGGCGGCATGGGTGACATCGTCAGGGTGGTGGTAGGTGAGAGGGTGGCTATCGACCTGGGTGGAAAGGGTATCCCGGTAGGCATTCCAGTCGGCTCGGGAATAGTCGTGGACATACTTAGGGGGAGGGTCAGTACGAGGGTCGGGGCGAGGGCGACGACCGTCTGAAACGGTGAGGAGGACAGGGAGATGGTCGCTACCAATAGGCTCCAGGACATCCACCGTTATGCGGCCAAGGAGGTTGGGGGAGGAGAGGATAACATCAGGAGTGGAGTTGGATTCAGGACGGGTATGCCGGGGGATGGGGACGAGGTCACCTTGAAGGGTGGAGAGGAACCGATGCCATCGCCGTAACTGGGCAGCGGAACGACTATGGATGTTGAGGTCGGCGGCGATCACGTAGGAGGAAAAGGTACGATCGACGTGGGAGAGGAAGTCGAAGGGAATAGGAGCGTTGGGGCGGACATAGATGCTGGCGCAGGTAACGGTAAGGCCGGGGAAGAAGAGACTAAGGATCAGGTGTTCGGTGGGGTCGGGAAGGAGAGGTCGGAGCCGAACGGGGATCTGGCGGTGGTGACCAATGGCAACTCCGCCACGCGCAATCGGGAGGGGATTATCGGAGCGGTGGAGGAGGTAGGGCGAAGTGTGAATGGTGTGGTGGGGTTGGAGGAAGGTTTCATTAAGGAGGAAGGCATCCACGCGGTGGGTGGCAAGGGTGTGCAGGAAGAGGTTCCTGTTGGCGGGTAGGGAGCGGATGTTGTTGAAAAGGATACGTTGCTGTCGCGCCATGATAGGGATTTAGACGAGACTGGTGTTCAGGTATGCAAGGTCCATTTATTCCTGGTAAAAGCCGAAGTTAATGAATGTCACTGGGAAGTGTTAACGCCAAATCCACATTTTCTGAGAGTAGTCACCCACTAGGTCTAGTCAGTTTTTTCACCAAAAATCGTCACAGTTAACTGTTGTGAACACGAGAAATAAGATGTATCAATAGAGCAGAAATACGGCTTAGTAGAACAATAATAAACGGTACGACCTGTTTCTTAGCGGGTGTCACATTACATCTGCCAGCACTGATCACTATTATGACCACACTTAAGTGGGAACAACCTCTGTTGTACTGGCCCAATAAACTGCTACAGGTGCTGCCTATGCAAAACTTAACCTTTCTAAATTATAACCTGAATCCAGATATTTTGGGCTCATTGGATGAACTAGTAAGAATGGAAAAAGGAGGAACTGCAGCCAAAAAAATGTTCCTGCACTTACCAAGGCAGACAACATCACAGTATCACGACTATAAGCGACATCTATGATTGCTGTGAGTAATTGTACTGGTGTGTAAGAAACGATTTCTGCGAAGATCTTCCTTTTCGAATCGATGTAGCAACAGTAGAAAATCATATAAATTAGCCTTATGGTAATGAAAGAATAACTAAAGATTTATAATATATTACCATTGGTGCAAAATATGTAGGACCCGGTTATGACGAGTACTCCAAACTGAAAAGTTCGAGACGAATTTTCTAAAGGAAGGGAGAGATGTTATGCCTGCAGAAAGCATCGCTGAATGACATAAACAATTCGTCCAAGTTGTAAATTGGCAACTCTGTAAGATAAACTGCTTGTGTCAATACCATTAGACTGCCAGAGGGGGACATGCTGAGCGAGTTATGACAGACATGGTGGCTATTACGGCATGGGGGCACAACTGAGCGACAAAGTCAGCAAGCACGCATAATGACATCATGGAAGCCGAGAGGTACCATCATACTAGTCAGTAGCAGAGTGTTGTTCAGGTGCTAAACCAGCAGAAAAGAACCTCTGAAAGGTCAAGTTGCGAAGGCCTGAAGTTGCTAGGAGAGCTGACAGCAGGGGTAAACCTGGACACATGATGTCATTGCCATCCCCACAGCCACAGAGCACCACGGGAAGACGGGAAACACCAATACAAAAAACTCATCCTTCTTAATATATGTCTAATTGTTGAGTGCTGATTGCTGACTTCCCAGTATGTAGTCTCAGTCACTGTGGCAGTTGCAGCTACCCAGTGAGAGGGGAGGCTATGGAGGTCAAGCCTCAGCACACAAAGCTGTCTTCCATCATCTATGAAGTCATGAGTCTGGCTGGAAGGACGCTGCTGCCGCCAGCTGCACTGTTAACTTCTGAGGCAACACAAATGGGGCCTGGAAGCTGAGAGTCGATCCCTTTTAGTCAGCAAGTAGGCCAGGCAGATCTGAGGGCAGCACCCCTGAGTGCAAATCTTCATGAGAGTAATTTGGTGATACATAGAGCTGGAGGCCACTGTCGTCGATGGCCCAATGGCCACCATATGATGTAACAGCCACCACATGACACTTCGCTGCACTGGTGAAACTGCAACTGCGGCACATGCTGGCCTTCTCTGTTGATGATCCTACTGTTCTGCTGGCCCAGCTGTGGCACAGCACTTTGGAAGACAGCCCTGTATTACTGCCTAATAATTATGTTTGTTATATCTAATATGTTTTCTTGGTGCTTTGAAGCATAGCTAGGTCTTCACCAGTGCATCATGCCCGGCTTTCTGCTGGTGACTGTAGGAATCTGGGACTAGACTCCTATATCACTGTCACTGTAGAATGTTTGACTTTTATGATGGAGCCGCTGGTGTATCTGTTTTTGTACTACATCATTACACCTTTAAAGTGGTTATAAG